>NC_030441.2:19647121-19667121 GCF_001660625.3 Ictalurus punctatus | reverse complement strand
CACCATGAGCTACATTGACCCACAATAGATCTACTGTATTCACACATGATTCATATCACACAAGTAACTATGTGGTTACTGTGTGGTTTTATTTTTCATCCAGATCTCCAATGTCAATGTTTTCTTCCCTGTTGTCCAGGAAAATTCTTCTTCAAATTCTTTAGGTCCTGTAACACCCTCAGTGTCACTTATTGGACTGGAACAGCTGCTGCTATGGGGGTGGGGGTGAGGGTTAAGGTTATGGTTAGGGTTAGGGTGAGGGTTAGTATGGTGGAAAAGTCTCAAGACAAGTGACTGAGTCTAGATGCTGTTTACACCAGCAGCTCATTATAAGGAAATTCGTTTTTTTGATTAAATATAAAACTTTACATTCACACATTTATTTACTGTAACTAAATTAACAACAGATCCCAAGCGTAATGCAGACAGCCACATTCCTCAGAAAAGCAGCTTGTGTGTGTTGTTTTACTTGATACACTGTTCCAGTCCAAACAGACGTCCATCTTGATTACGTGCTTTTTAGAAGAGAAAGAAATAAAGGCTGTAGCTACAGACTAACAGTGCATTTTATTTTGACAAAATCCACCTTAAAATTGCCCATAAAATGCTCGTCAATGTGCCTGATACAGTTATTACTAGCCAGCTAGTGTCTGTTTGACGTTTATTTTTAGACACAGTCATCTATTCTAACTTTAAATGCTAGCTATTGTAGTCCTTGACTCCAAGTTATTCTGTGCTCAGGCAAATACCTTAGGTGACCTCGGTGTGTATCAGGATATACAGTACTGATATTTTATCTACACTAGGTTTAGGTAATGCCTAAATGTTACATATATATGCATTCATATATTAGATTTGATCTTATGTACAGGTTATATTTATATTTTAGGCTAGATTATAGCTCCTACCTTTATCATTTTTAGGTTATACTTTGGGGACGGGGGAGTACCCGGTGGGTTAGTGGTTAGCACACTTGCACGTTCTGCCTATGCTTCGGGGGTTTCCTCCAGGTACTCTGATTTCCTCCCCAGTCCAAAGACATGCATTGCATTGACTGGCGTCCCTAAATTGCCCTGCCCTGTGACCAGAGTCCCCTGGGCTCCCTGCGACCCTGTGTAGGTACAGAAAATGGATGGATGGAGGTTATACTTTTGTCTTAGAGTATATTACACTTAGATTACAGTGTTAGCTTCTGTTATTACCTGTAACTGTGTTCAACTGTGTAATACCTATACGTAATGTTTCACTATATAGGAATATATGTTTTTATATCTTGGTGGGGACCAGCCCTCTCCACGAGTCTGATAAAGATTACGAGGACCTTATAAATCCTATGACTTGGTTATAATACAGATACTTTCTAATGCAGATACCTCCAGAGGCTGCTCAGCATTTCAAGCAGATTGTGAGTATGACTTAAGTATATCTTATAGTTTTTATAGTGAATATTTGTGTTTTGATGTACACTAAGAATCATACTGCTTAATTTTCAGGGAGAAAACAACACCAGGGGCGATGCCTGTATGTACACACACGCGCACAAACACTTACATTACCGGATGGATTTGTGTTTCATAAACTGAGTGATAAACTGTGTGGTTTGCTACGTGCTATGTTTTACCACAGATTCTAATGAAATCTTACCACCACTGCCAACCCAGAAGACTGACAGCGACACCAAACCAGCAGCATTTCTGCATTATAACCATTGTGAGAGCCAGCACGCTACCACCACACACACACACACACACACACACATTCACACACACACATACACACACACATGCTCTCAGAAAAACTATGCCCATGGTTTTGAAATGAAACATTCAACAAGCATATATAGATGTGATATTCAGGTGTCCACATACTTTTGGTATACTTAAAAAATTTATGTGTAAATGAATCAAGATCAGTCACATGGAAAAAGTAAGTACACCCCTACATTTCTCACACCTTCAAATTAGAATCAGTGTTAAAGATCGGGTTCCAGTGTTTAGAACCTGCTTAGGGAGTGCAGGTGGAACCGGTCTTATTTATATCTCTCTCATATCTAGTGTCTAGCGTTCCCTTTGTTATTGAGCTGTGTGGTGTCATCATGCCAAGATCTAAAGGCCTTCAGAAAAAAGGTTGTGGATGCCTATGAGTCTAGCAAGGGATTTAAAAAGATCTCCAAATTATTGAAATACATCGTTCCACTGTAAGGAAAATCATCTACAAATGGTGCAGATTTCAAACAACTGCTAATTAGTCCAGGACCGGCCGTTCCAGCAAATTCAGCCCAAGATCAGACCGTCTGATGCAAAAAGAAGCCTCCAAGAACCACAAAATTTCATCACGGGATCTGCAGTAAGTCTTGCAACTGTGTGTGTCTACGTGCATGCTTCTACAATCAGAAAGAGATTGCACAGATTTGACCTGCGTGGGAGGCGTGTCAGGAAAAATCCTTCGCAAGACCACAGTTGTCAATGAGCATACAGGCAAAGACCAGGACTTTTGGAATAATGTGCTCTGGACAGACGAATCAAAGATAGAGTTGTTTGGCCACAGTAACAGCAGACATGTTTACCACAGGCCAAAGACAGCTTTTCAGGAGAAGTGCCTCATAGCAACTGTGAAGCACGGTGGTGGAAATGTTATGGTTTGGGGTTGCTTCACTGCCTCAAGGACTGGACAGCTTGCATTCATTGATTCGACTATCAATTCTGCATCATATCAAAGACTGCTTGAAGATAATGTGAAGACATCTGTCTGAAAGTTTGAGTTGTACTGAAAGTGGACCTTTCAACAGGATAATGATCCTAAACACACGAGCAAATCCATGAAGGAACGGCTCAAAAAGAAGAAATGGAGGGTTATGGAATGGTCGAGTCAAAGCCTGGATTTGAATCCCATTGAAATCTTTTTGGGGGATCTGAAACCGGCAGAACATGCAGAAAACCCTCAAATATCTTGCAGCTGAAAGAATATTGCATGGAGGAGTGGTCAAAAACTCCAGCAAGCCTGGTGCACAATTATACAAAATGCCTACAAAATGTTATTTATGCTAAAGGGTGGTAGAATACTAGCTTCTGAGGCCAAGGGTGTACTTACTTTTCCACAGAAAAATATCACATCTATTGATATTTCTGTTGAATAAATGTATATGTCTATGTAATAGAGAAGTGATCTAGCAGGAGTTTATTTATTTATTTATTTATTTATTTATTTATTTAGTGATCATTTTACACAGGTATGTAGGAGCACCACTATGAAGGCTTTTTTAAATGAATAACAGGACTCTGTGAGACACAGGTAGCCAGTGAAGTGATTTAAGTGCTGAGTGATCTGATTCTTCAGTATATGTACATGTCAGCATTCTTGCAGCTGCATCCTGAACTCTTTGTAAGTAATGGAGCTCTTCGGTAAGCCACGAAAATGCTGTTGCAGTGGTCGAGTCTAAATGTAACGAATACATGTACCAGTTTCTCACTATCTTTGGGGAAGAGACTATCACCTACTTTAGAAATGTTACAAAGGTGATAATAGGCTGTTTTACAAACATTGCTAATATGCTTTTTGGGTTTAAAAAAAACAAAACACCTGAGATTGCTGTCTAACACGATCGCTAAATTCCTAGTCTAGATATGGCATAATGAACTTTATTTAGCTGCAGAAAGTTCTACGAAGAAGAAACCTTGAGAAGAACCTGACTCTAAATGGAGCCCATGCTCTTCCAGATATCGAGATTATAAATCTTCAGAGGGAGTATGGCGTAGCTCACTAAGAGACGTAGGCCCTGTTTACACTAGTGCGTTTTGGTTTTAAAATGAAAATAATCTCCGTCCACACTACATGACCGGAAACACACGTCACGTGACCATTCATGCACACTGGGCATGCGCGTACAAGTGTAAACAGGAAGTTGGTTGCTAGTCAAAACCAGTGTTCCATGTAGGGCTTACGCCGTTCAAAATGAGATTTGTTGGCAATTTCTCCAATTTCTCTAATTTCTCTTCGTAGCTCGCCTCTTGTGCATGCAGCAGCTGCAGTATTATAAAATACAGAATTTAACTGCACAATGGCTGCTAAGAATGACAACAAAGCTAGAAAACCTTGCGGTTCAGTCTCCGTGTTGTTGCGTATACGATCGAGGTAGTGTAACGGTCATGTGGTAGGGGCTTGACGAATCAGGGAAGGACACCTGATGATCCAGAAGAGTCAATCCAGGGGGCGAATGTGGGCAAAGCCACGCCTTCATTTTCAAAAGTCTTTGTTTTGGTCTGTTTACATTGAAACACGAGCCTGGATTTTTCAAACTAAACCGAGGCCTTTTTCGAGGGTCGGAAACGCCGGAGTAGTGTAGACGACATGCGTAACCATAGCAACAGTTATGCGTTATAAAACGAAAATGCACTAGTTTAAACAGGGTCGTAGATTAAACAGACAGGGTGGAGTCAGTTGCTTTTTCATTGCAGTTCACCTCGCAGGCAGTACGGAGCACTAAACATTGCACACTACTTTGAAAAATTAATAAATTTTTTAAGTGTACTGTGATTGGTAAAATGGCTGTCACTGAGAAAACAGAATTAACCATAAAATCACTATATTCAGAAGTCAACACACGTGTTTTGTCTGTTGCAGCCGTGAAGTCAGGCGTGATGCAGTGGAACTTCCAAGGCTTTCCTACACTTATGCACAATTTTAATTACAGCAACGGCAATCTGATCATCCCTAAAGATGGCTACTACTACATATTCTCCAAGGTGTCCTTCAAAACCTGCAGCATTTTCAAACATGAGGTCAAACTGAAGTCCTCACGTTACAGCTACCAACCCATCAGCTTCATGACGGACATGAGGTATACACACATTCACATGCACGCACACACCTACCTAACTGTAAACACCTCTGCCATATGTAGCATCACTACCTAACTGTAAACAAAACAGGCACGAATGTCATGCTGAGATGTTTGAGGTAATGCTATAGCGGAAAAATGAATTAGAACAAGAACCCCTATGTTCCTTCAGGTCCCTTCCTGTTTTTGAACACTTTCAAAAAAATAAAGTAGGTTAGGATGATCCTGTGGTTGCACTGTGGTTGTGATGTTTTATGTTTGTGTGCAGGTGCAACTGTGTGGAGCCGACAAAGACTCAGGAGAAGGGGACCCAGTTTAGCAGCTACGTGGGTGGAGTTTTGAAGCTGTATAAGAAGGATGAGGTGTACGTTTCAGTCAGTAATCATAGCAAATTGACAGGAACACCGAGTGAAAACTTCTTTGGTGGTTTCATGATCTAGCATATAAACACGTATACATTAATAATCCATCATGCGAGTACACACTTCATGCAGACTTTCATGAAGTACACATACTTCAGTTTTTTTTTTCCCTCCTAAATTAATTTAGAATATTTCTTTCTATTATATTTAACATTTCAGTATTTGATGACTTTGATGAATTTGATGGTAGTATTTATTTAAGCGGAGCCGCAGCATCCCTGGAATCACATTATGATATGTTTTACACAGTGAGGTCCGTGTAATCTGGCGTGAACATCGCGATCAGACTCGAGTGGGGACCAAAACATCTTAGATATCTTATCTAGGTGAACTCTAGTGCAGATCGGGACTCGACTCTGTAACTGATTGAGATACGAGCTGCTAAACAAAACGCTGTAGATGTAGAAAACGATAGGTCTTCTGTATAAATTGATCTACAGCGTGTAAATGCTGGTTAAGATTTTATACTCGTTATTTATATAATTATCCAATCTACAATATGCTGATCAGACCTTTCCTGCCTGAACAGAGTTTAACCAGAATGGAGACAAGTGTGTAGAGCATCTGAGGGAGTTGGGTTTAGGGTTATAGGACGAGTCAGATCAGGTCCAGCTCCACACCCTGGACCTTTGGTCCTGCGAAGACTACCTCTAAGAACACTCCTGTAGCTCATCGTCTCATAACAGCACCAACAACACACTGCTCATGTTAGTGTACATGCTGTACTGAGAATAAACCACCAACCAAACCATATCATATCTGCTCCATGAAGCTCCTATCAGGTGGTCTGTTCACATTGATGGATGTGGTAGAGGAGGCCAGTAGTTATTTATTCACTTATAGTGTATGCTGTATTTCTCAGGGGAATTTTAATCTTTTTAAATATTTTTTTCCTCTCTGAGTTTTCTATGACATGTAATGCTATTGATTTTATTATTATTATTATTATTATTATTATTATTATTATTATTATTATTATTGTCATCACTGTTATTGTTGTAACAATCTCGTATTTGTATGTGTTGTAAAAAGAAAAAAAAAAAGAATAATTAAATAAAACGAATATATTTGCTTGGTGTTCATGACTGATTCAGAACTGAACTGAGAAGCTCTCAATTCAGAACCTTTCAGAAGTTGTTGGCCAGTTGCAAATATTAGCTGTTAGTATTTACCTTCCTCCTCCCCTTCAACATTTCAAACTATTTTGTGTAGAATTAAGCAGGTTTACACAGGTTATTATTATTATTATTATTTTACATCAGCAATGTTACATGAATGTCATGTCGTTAGTTATGTAAGTAAGTTATTGAGATGTGGAAGATTAACATAATTGCTTGAACCCTTGTAGCTAGCCAGTTAACAATGCAAATTAGCTACTAAAGATTACATTCTTGCTGAGAAACAACAACAAAAACTGATTTATTACTGAAATGTCTAATGGTTTCTGTGCTGCTAATGAAAAACCGTGAGCTGAAATTCCAGCCTTGCTCATGCTGTCAAATTTAAATCCTATTTTGCACAAGCAGGATAGACGTATATAATAACCTAATGCCTCAACGACTAAAGCCTAGTAACTGTATTTAATCCAGTTTCACAGAAATTTTCTTCTACATTTCATAAAGCCACAGTCATGCTTAAAAAGCTGTTCTCAGGCACTTTCATTTCGGCTTATCGTCTGAAGTGGAGGCGATCGGGTCTGAGTATGTAATGACTAAACAATTTACGATGATATTGGGGAAATGAAAAATGGGAGACTTTCTGAAGGACCAGTAACAGTATGTACTTTTTGGTACGTTAGATGTCTGGATTAAAAAAATTTTTTTTTTTTTTTTTTTTACAATAATTTTACAATAAAAGGAAGTGTTAACACTTCCTGAGGATCAGACCGATGTGTTTAATGCAGCTGAATGTGTGAAGAGCACTTCTACACCTACATGCATAAATCATGTACGCATGCAAAAATATTCCAACAAGTAGATCGATCGAACTGCGGTCATCATTCGTCAGGTTCCTTTCCCTGAAAGGTTAGACCCATTTCTACAGACATTGGACAAACTTTTGTTTCACATCATTTTGACCGGCTCTAGATCCATAATCAAAACTTCATCTCATGTTTTTATTTTTGAAAAGAAAGTGCAAAAATGAAATACAGAGCCATTTTCCTGTTTTATTTCTATTTTACAGCTGTAAATGGAAATCTTCTGGCTGTTACATACGTGGATCAGATCCTACAGTGCTCCTTTTGCTCTTTCTAACGCATGCAGTGTTTTGGAAAGTTGAATCTGACGTTGAAATGGATGGTGGCACCAATATGCTGCACGGTGCCTCGGTATTGCTCACTTACAAATGCAAATAAGGGCATAAATATTCCGATTTATACAGTTTCGATTGTAGTGCCACATTTCTCATTTGATCTGTATACCATGTTTATGTTTCTGTAAAGCTGCTTTGAGACAATGTCCACTGTAAAAAGCTCTATACAAATAAAATTGAATAGAATAACAAAGTTATTTACACAACACTATTAACAGCAGTTATTTTCACAAAGCAGCTATATAGGCGTCATTATAAAACAGATGTCTGATTAGCAAGCCGAAGGTAATGATGGTGAGGAACAAACCGTGACGGCGAAAGGAGAAACCTTGAGACCAACGTGTGAGGAAAGACATGTTTCCAAGCACAGAAGTTTGGGCAACTCCTGATTGTGTGGTCTTGATGTTAATAAGGTGTTATGTAAGTACTAGTCATTGAGAGGAAAGAAGACATCGCTAGTTATGTAGAATGAGCTGTTCGGTACTATATGAATAAGTGTCTCACTACGAGTATAGCACGAGGAAAGTTTAATTGAACTTGACCCTGCCATGGAAATCTGCCCAGACTTTATGGGTAATGCTGAGATCTCGGTAACTGTTCTGTGGTGGATGCTATGAACAAATAGCTACCAAGATCTGAGCTACCAACCGTTTCCATAAATTGTACAAATACTAGGGGGTTATATGTTGGTAATTTCTCACCCTGCAACCTGTGTTGCTAAGCACTGTAGAAGTAACAGGAATCAGATATGATCCGTTTATTACTATAAACACTACCCTCAGTCTGAAAAACAGAAGCTGCAAAAGTAGTAGAAGGGATGATAATGATGACGGTGCATCTCAATCAAACGTCAACATCGACACCGTGAAGGGAAAAAATAAATAAATGAGTTATCACTCTGTGCAAGGTTGAACCATTAAAATGTATGAATCAGGAATGATAAGTAAATTACACCCCAAAAATAATTAGGATGTTGTACAGTGGTGTCAAAAGAATGAAGCAGCCTTGCAAACAGGTTATCTTTGTCTTCCATCTGTGCTTTCACACTTTCGCAACCTCAACCTACACACAATGTGCAGAGACGCTGAGAAAGAGAGAGAGAGAGAGAGAGAGAGAGCAGGATAGATAGCACATGGGAGAGAGAGAGATCAAAACGTCTGAGAGAGGAAGTGGTGAGAGAAAAAAAGAGAAAGAGAGAGAGAGGATGCAGGGGAAAGAAGGGGGGGTAGGATGGGTTCGGATTGTGCAATGCTGACTCAGCGGTTTTCTGCAGTCTCGGCTGAAGTTTCCAGAGCGCAGCCACAAATAAACAACTGAGATGCTTTTTTATTTTTTGTCTTCCGAAAGCGAGAGAGAGAGAAATGAGTATCACAGGGGGGAAAAAAAAACCAATAACTTTTGACAAGAAACCACCCACTCACATCTCTCGGTAGATCTTTTACTGTGTACTATATACACCTTTACTATAGGCTTTAGATATGATTGCACCCAAATAATATCTGCTCAGTGGTGTTCGCTTATGCTGATGGCAGAGCAGCAACCGGGTGTTTATTGCTCGATCTATTCCTTCGCTTCCCGACCGGTTTGACCCAATATTCATTAGCTATCAGCTTTAGATCTTGAGTCTGGTCATGAGACAGTTTGTATATTGACTTTGAATTGTTAGCATTTGTATTTGGACTTGTCTTGGCCTTGGTCTTGCTTCTGTAAATATGATCTCCACCACGAGTTTGTAAAAAATAATCTTCATGTTTCTCTTTCTTTTCACATGCACGAAGGTTGACTAGACGTAATTCCTTCTTCAAGAAAACAGCCGAATCATTAGTGGATATGATGTTTTTTGTTCACAATCTTGACTCAGTCTCACTTTCATTTGATCTCAATCTTGACTTGGCCTCGACTCCCTCAAGACTCAGTCTTGATCTCAGCTAGTCCTGGTCTTGGACTTGACAATGGTGGTCTGAATTACAGCCCTAGCCCTGTTTGTCTCGCATCTGCTGCATTTCCTGCTGCTTTTACACCTACTTTGTTTGACACGAACCAAAATCTTTTCTTTAGTCATGTCCATTTTTCACAGATGTACTCAACCCTGGTCCACCAAAAACTAGGGGTCTCAGCTCTCCTCCAGGAGAAACCTGGGTTAATTCATTAATGCTGAAAGCACAGTTTCTTTATGAACATCTGCACCAAATTGATGTTAAAGGGTTTGACTCTTGTATCACCGTGGAAGAATTGAACGACGTGTACGACAGCACATTTCACTACAGTAACTCAACGGCAGAGCATTCTGGCAGTGTGTCACTTCATTGATATGCCGATGTGTGAATTCCCTGGGCTGCCAGCATCCCCGTTCAAAATCCTGACAGTGTGCGAACATGCCAGTATACAAATCCCCTGATTCACTGGAGTCCAACCTCACTGGATCTTCAGTGTACTAGGTCCCTGACCTGCTCCTATGAGAGGCTCCTATGAGAGGTCAACACAATGTAAGGCCTAAATTGTTTCTGATCAGTTTTGTCCTGTACCCAGTTACTCTGGACTCTGGATTACCCTGTGTTTTTTGGGAGTATTTAGAGTTATAAAAGTAATCATAATCAGTACATGACTGAAGTCATAGGTCAACACTATAGATCGCTTAAACAAAGCACTGGAAAAGTTGAAGATAACGTAGATGTACCCTTCATCTTTAGTAAGCACTTTATCTTGGTCTGGGGCCTATTGAGGGAACACTGAGCCTGAGGCAGGAATACATCCTGGATGGTGGTGTGTTCGCTTAATAAATCTTTCATCATCATCATCATCATCATCATCATCATCATCAAAGGTATAAACTCTCAGCTTCTCAGCTCTGAGTTCAGCTGTAAGTGGATTTTGATCAAATGATCTGTTGACTCAGGCATTGTTTACAGTGATGGAGTGGAAACAGACCACCAGATAGGAGCTTCATGGAGCATTTGGTTGGTGGAGAAATGCTTAATCCTGAGAGATCTCTTCAGTCATGCAGTGATGGACCTTTGATGATTCAGAAGAGGAAGTCAGATGGAGACAAATCATCAGACTGTGGCCATTAACACAGATTTTGTACGTCTGAGATCCTTTACATCATCCCTGCAACATCTCTGCTGTATGTCTCAGAGAGCAGACATGGTTCTTCTGAAGAAACCTTCTTCCGTTTCCCAAAACTGTGGGCATCATATCAGGGGTGGTCAAAATCTTTGCAAAGTGGGAGTCGACTCCTGTACTGTTTCTGTTCGTGTTTATTGAAGGTATTATTTCATTATTGATGTATTTGTTTATTTTGCTCCACATTGATCATATACTGTATATAGGGATATATGGAAGGCAGTCCGTCTACAGAACACATGCCGTCCTTCGATTCTTCACACTTGACTGAGTGTAATAAGTTGGGATCAGTGAAATAAAGTGCAGGAGTGGAAAATCCCTTCAGTTTGCTTCCTGCCACATCACATAAAACAGTTCAACTTTCAGCGGATGCACAAAGGTAGGGCCACGTCTAGGAACCGCCGCACCGCTCTCTTCACAGGAAGACAAAGTCATTTTGTCGTCTATCATCTTTCTGTAGATTTAGGATCAGCGACCCACACAGCCAATCATAACTAAACCTGTGTTTTTTCTAAATAGGAAACTATTTAAGCCCTGCAATGGACTGTCCAATGTTCCCGGGATAGAGTCCGGATCTACCACCACCTTGACCTGGATGATCACCCAAGACGAACAAATGAATGAAAAACTACGTAGAAAAACTGAAACCGAATTGCAGTTACTGGATTCTGGATTTCATTTCAAGGTGTGAGGGACTTTTCTCTCTTTTTTTTTCCTCCTTTCTTTTTTTCCAGTCCATCTTCTGTCTAATTTTTCACACTTTGACACTTCTGGCTCCAGTGAAGGAGGTAAAGTTCTACCATCTCCTTTAAAACACATTAAGTTTCAGTTCAGGAGACATGGTGAATGAAGCCTTGTGAAAATTTTCTGAAGAACTAAAGAAAGAACCCTCTCTGTCTTTCTCTATTTATCTTTGGCTCCCTAGTGTTCCTTTAAGCATGTTAAAATATCAAAAAAGAGCATTTGTAACATGCTGAATAAGAATAAGAGTATGTGTGTGTACATTATGCCCCTGTTTTGTGCAGACGCGGTCAGAACTGAAACCATGTTAGCTGAGCTGACAGTAAGTGACGCGTAGCAGTGTGTCTGAATGTGTGAATGTGTGTGAGAGAGAGTGTGTGCGTGTGTGTGTATGTGTGTTAGCTAAATTTCCCCCTTGTTGCTGGAAACTTCCGGCTTTCATTAACGCAGGTTTCCAGTTCAGGACAGCGGATGGTGATGTGGAAATCACACCTTACAAAACCGCTGTCGCTTTTATCCCGTCCATGTGCACGTCACTTACCACACACAACATCGCGTCCTGACCTCAGCACCTAAAAATCCTCCACGTAAGAGCAACTTCAGGATAAATATACTGCCTTTAGGACTACAATTAATCTAAAGGTGAGGTGGTGAATATTTCGTTGTGGTTAAGACCTTTTAACCCAGACGCAGTTCAGAGATTCTGGTGTCTGGTGTTTACACCGGAGCTGTGAAGCAAAAAAGCAGGATTTATATATTTATGTTTATAGCCTCAAGTCGAATGTGTAGTGAAAAGATCACATTGTTAAATTCATCTGCTTAATATGAACCATCGGTGATGGTTTTGAAATGGCCTGTACTGTATAGTGGGTAGAGTTGTGGAGAGAAAGTCTGTGTGGCTGAATGTAGGCAGTCGTTCACGTCAAGTGTAGTTTGTCCCATTTATTGACATTTTCAGCCTTTTTAAAAAAAAAAAAAGTCCTGATGACAACAGACAGTATTTACTGTGTCTATGACTTCTGAAACACAAATTAATTAGCACACTAATCAGTGTATAATGTGTGTGATTTAAATGTTACGTTCTCAACATCGTACTAGCTTGGTTCTCACCTTAGAATAGCAAAACAAGCTAACTGTACTAGCCACATACACTCACCAGAAGCACCAACGATCTCAATGCTGACTCCTTACACGCTTTATTTTCTCCATAATGTCTCTATATACGTTTAATCAGAGGTCGTATACGAGACAGGATAAGTTGAAACCACAGTTGTACGTTTTCTGTCTTTTGGTTTAGTTGCTTTAGCGTGTAATAGCTACGGTAATTTTCACACAGTTGAGAAAGCTTGAATGTTATTTTGTCCCTCTGTTGCTAAACCTGTGGCTCGGTGTGTCGCGCAAGTACATGTGGTAGGAAAAGAATGTTCGCATTGTCGCTTGCTAGCGTGAACATAGAGTTAAGGTCATTTAACTCGACCCGTACCTGTCAATCACTGTCGATCACTTCATGAACCCCACCCTGCCACTCACCATGGGAATGATATTAACTTGAAAGAAACTTTTAAAATAAACAGAACGCAATTGTCAGAAAAATGATTTCGTCGCTTGTTCCATTGTACTACAGTCAGCCACTAGAGGGTGTTGCAGACGTTTTGACAAACTTTCAAATGTCATGGTGTCCAGTGTTCGGTGAAGAGTGTGTGCTTTTTGGTGGGTGTAATCTAGCCCACCATATGACTTTCCATTACAGTTTTGTTTGTGGACTGAAATGAACTGAAAGATTCAAAATAAGGAGCTAGTTTCTGTTATTCCACTAGGAGGCAAACTAGAGCAATAACTCATCTACTGACAAAGAACGCTAATGATGTCATTCTTCATTAGCAAGCTAAAAAATTTACACTGTAACCGTGTCTCTTTACAAAAGAGTTAATTATTATTATTATTCATATTATTATTATTATTATTATTATTATTATTATTATTATTACTGTTGTTGTTGTTGGTCCTAGAGGATTTAGAACCATTAAACTCCACTATATGGGCAAAAGTATGCGCATCCCTGACCATCACACCCATGTGAGCTTGCTGAACATCTCAGTCCAGATTTATTCCCCCGTCGCTGATAGAATAACCTCCTCCACTCTTCTGGGAAGGCTTTCCACTAGATTTTGGGGCGTGGCTATGGGGATTTTGGGGCGTGTCTATGGGGATTTTGGGGCGTGGCTGTGGGGATGTGTGATCATTCAGCTACGAGAGCGTTAGTGGGGTTGAGGTCAGGTGCTGATGTTGATGTGAGGAGACTCCAGTTCCAGTTCATCCCAAAGGTGATGAGTCAGTGGGGTTGAGGTCAGGGCTCTGTGCAGGACACTCGAGTTCTTCTACCTTCTTCCAACCTTCACACACCGTGTCTTCATGGAGCTCGCCTTGTGCACTGCGTCATGATGGAGCAGGTTTGGGTCTCTTAGTTCCAGTGAAGGGAAACTGTAACGCTACAGCGTACCGAGATGTTCTAAACAATTGTGTGCTTCCAACTCTGTGGAACAGTTTGGTGAAGAACCAGGTATGGGTGAGATGGTCAGGTGTCCACATACCTTTAGTGAATACGGTGTATGTTTTGAAATGTCCATAGTGGACTGATAATGAAAAAAGCATTGTTATGGTAATGAATGTGTCTGTCCTAGGTAGTGAACAGGGTGCATGGTTTGGGACACATCCACACATGATGAGACCCTTTATGAGAGGGTGTACAGTATGTAGACAAAGGGACACTGGTTTAGATGAACAGTAAAGTCTCTTTTATTGACTACATATTAGCTTTACATTCCTGAATATAAATTAACAATCACATTGATGGTCTCTGTCAGAGAGACATTACTTTTCGCCACGTTGTGATGAGGGCACGTAAAGGGCGCCTGTGCTCCTATCTGAAGGCACTAAGTTAGTTGTGATTGAGAGTTTCGTACCTGCCATTAGCCACCATTGTGGCTGCGGTTTGTAGTGATGTCTACTCTTCAGCTACTGTGTAACAGTAAAAAATGACCCACTGTCTTACGGTACAACAGTTTTACAACAAATAACATAAATATCTGAACAATAAAAATATATATGTACAAACCGTATATAAATAGACTATATGATAGTATCAAAATATAAATAGTGCATTGTAAAAGTTCTTCCTGAGTAAACAGCGTTGATTGTACAATATACCACAATATCCAGGACGCATAATACTATTAACGAGGAAGCTTCAAATCATCAGTACTCTTACATCGTTGGGTTAGAAATGTAAATAATTGGGTGAATTTGAAGGTCTTCTGTAAAGGAAATCCCATAGGTCTGCTTATCAGATGAGAGTTCCAAAGAAAACATTTACAGTATCACACTATCGTGATATAGCATCAGTGGTTTAACGTCACCGCCTTACTAAATGTGCAAAAAATGAGGTCCCTTGAGGTCTATTCAAGCATGGGTTGAGTCAGCACCGTGTGAAGCATACACTTTCATGTGTAATCCACAAACTCAGTGTCTTTTTGATGCTAAATATATCTGTCCCATCTTCTACTCGGTCTTGGGTCCATCCACCAGGAACATGCCAAATCCGGAGTGGTTAAGATCGAGACTCCATCCTCTTGGTGGCGCTGTAGCGTGCATCTTGGCAATCAGTCGGCTTTCGGGTTCAAGATGATGGATCACGGTCCAACACTTTTCCACAACAGGGATAGAAGTTGTATTGGGAAGGTGAAGTGTGCAGGATAAGTGCTCGTTCCTTTGATTGTCCTCAAAGGTGACTCTAAGGGATCCACTACCACATTTCCAAGTGCATGTAAGGTTCAGCTGGGTGTACATGAAGTAGGTACCACCTTTCTCCGTCCTCAGTGTTCCGTGCTTTGAGTAATAACTGTAGCGTGAGCCCAGGGTGGTGGTGTTTCTGTACACGATTGGTTCCCACTGCATAGTGCCATTTTTCACATCACCTGCAGGAAAGAAATTTAGAGAGACACTTAGCATATGCGTGTCTATTGGCAACACAAATAACATGAAGCATTGGCAACACGGACACGATCGTGGTTTGCTATCATGGTAGGAAAAGTCTATCGTTATGGAGGTTGTTTATATTTCCAAATATGTACTGCGTGAAAATAACATATATATATTTCTGTTTCTTTAAAATGATTCAGTATTTTGTTACTGAACTGGCTAAATAATTGTGATAAATTATTGGTCAATCTTTAACAAGCTTTAATTCATCACGACTCAAAATGTTATTTATATATATATATATATATATATATATATATATATATATATATATATATATATATATATATATATATATATATATTTTGCAAGGTATCGTGAAGGTGCATGGGTATGACGGCAGTATGGCGGTATGATTTCTGTCCCCATTACGGTACGTTCTGAAAGGCAGGAAGAGATAAAAATGTGATCACTTACTGGAGGTGGCTCTAAGGTAGGCAAAATTCTCCATCTGAAAGAAACAAAGTGAAACAGAAAGACATTAATGATCAGATAAATTAAACATTTAATGACTGCAAGGCATCATTTTCCAACCACAGCGCATGGTATCAGACGTCTTGCCCACGCGCCTGACGTTTCAGTACTGAGAACATGTCAAATCAGGCAATATCAGCTGGATCATCTACGCAAAACCCTACATGTGCAACCAATTAGGCGATGATTATCGGTTGATAATATGTTTATATGCTTCTAGGTGTGGAAAAATGTTAACACAACAACAACATCAGCATATCTGGCCGAACTCCAGTTCAGTAGCTAACACTGACAGCTGGTTTAGTTAATGAGTAATATTTACTTCATGTTAGGTTTCTGACATGATGCCAGGGTTCTCAGTCGAGGGGTCGCAACCCCATGTGGAACCATGAGAGAAATCTAACAAATTTCTCATTGGCCTTTTTAAAATTCATTGTTTATTTTACAAATTAATATCGCTAGTATCACTCTAACTATGAAAACTAATTTTGTGTACGTTAGCACCTCGATAACATCGAGTGACTCGGACCAAGTCGGGAAAACAAAGAAGAAAACAACAGGGTTATTACTAATAAAGAGAGCTTAGCATCCACTTTGTTTACATCTGAGAGGTAGTGACACGTGGAGGGAGCAACACTGGGATACTCTCAATTCCATGGTGTAGTGAACATGGAGTAGGGAGTAGAGGGTAGGTAGTAGTTAGTAAATAGTAGGGATTAAGGAGTAGAGAGTAAGGCGTAGGGCGTAAAGTGTAAGGAGTAGGGAGTAGGGTGTTGGGATTGGGGAGTAAGGGGTAGGGAGGAAAGTGTAAGGAGTAGGGAGTAAGGAGTAGAGATTAGGGTGTAGGGATTAGGAAATAGGGAGTAAATAGTAGGGTGTAGGGTGTACTACACATGTTAAATAATTTGTAAATAATATTCCATTCCCTAAACGGAAGCCGTGTCCCCGACTTACCTTGTAGGACGGCCCGACGTTTGGCAGACCGGTAGGCGACATGTTCATAGCGCTCTTGATGGGCTCGGGCGCAGTGTGAAACCCGTCCATCTCCGCGCGCAGGCCTTTAACGAGCCAGAACCCGAGCGCGGCTCCGGACAGCACCATGAGGAACAGGGTGACAACGGAAACGAGCAGGAACGTGTCCATGCAGCTGCCGCGCTGCCGAGGGGCGGGCCGGAGGCTCTCCACGTCTGAAGATGACATCGTAATAAACCAAATCGAGATGCTGTTGTTAGTCCCAGAAGTTTGGTATAAACCAAAGCGCGCGTAAAATCCTTTGCGTTTTCTTTCTTTCTTTTTTTTCTTAAATGTAAGAAAGCGATCAGTCTCGCGTCTCGCGCTCTTTTGGGTTCTCTGAGGCTTAAAAACATGATTATATATCAGTTGAGTCTGGAAAAGGAGGAAACGAGCGACGGATTTCCCTCCTCCTCCGCCCCCTCGTTCTCGGCTCACCCACGCCGAGAGCGCGCGAGAGAGAGAGAGCGCGCGAGCGTGAAAAAAACTTGCAGACTTTCCGCGGCTTTCACAGTTTCGTAAGCGCGTCCTTCCTCTCTCTCTCTCTCTCTCTCTCTCTCTCTCTCTCTCTCTCTCTCTCTCTCTCTCTCTCTCCGTGCTCAGTGACAGTGCTGCCATTACGTTGCACCTCAGTCTGGCCAAGTCATAATTAAATTTAACCCGGAAAATATCTAAATAAGTCAGTAATGATTATGTGCACAGTGTAGAGTGGAGACTGCTGGAAGAGGTGCAACCCTAAACACACATTAATACTGGAAAAACCCCCACAGAAACCATCATTGAAATTCTAATGGATTCCACTACAAATACCATTACAAACCATCAGAAACCATTAAAAACATCACTGGCCCTTAATGGTGTACACTAGACATAACACGCCACCAGTGGAAGGCAACAAATGACCAGTAGAGACCTATAGGGACCATTACAGTTTCTATTAAATCCAATACAATTCCCATTAAAACCATTAGAAGTCCTGCTCAAGCCACAACAGCATGAACTAAAGTTGATCATTTGACTCTTTGTGTTGATCAACACTAAAAACCAGCTCTGCATGTGGAACAGGCCGATTCCAGGGGAGACACCGTACAGCTGTGTACGCTGATTACATTTACTATTCAGATTTGTGTACATGGCATCAACCCCAGAATCACGCTCAGCCATTCTCTCCCACGTTTTTAGACGTGCATCTGTCTGTAAACGCGGCAGATAGACATCGAATTCTTTACATGTTTCATTCTGCCCTCTGAGATACAAGTCATACACATGCTGTGTGTACAGTGGAATATATGAGCACGAGGAACTCGGGAACGTCCGGTTACATGTCCAGTTACCCGTCCAATTACGTGTCCAGTTACACGTCCAGTTAAATGTCCAGTTAAATGTCCAAATACACATCTAGTTACACGTCCAGTTACACGTCCAAATACACATCTAGTTACACGTCCAGTTACACGTCCAAATACACATCTAGTTACACGTCCAGTTACACGTCAAGTTACACGTCCAAATACACATCTAGTTACACGTCCAGTTACACGTGAAGTTACACGTCCAAATACACATCTAGTTACACGTCCAGTTACACGTCAAGTTACACGTCTAGTTACACGTCCAGTTACGCGTCCAAATACACATCTAGTTACACGTCCAGTTACACGTCCAAATACACATCTAGTTACACGTCCAGTTACACGTCCAAATACACATCTAGTTACACGTCCAGTTACACGTCAAGTTACACGTCCAAATACACATCTAGTTACACGTCCAGTTACACGTCCAGTTACACGTCCAAATACACATCTAGTTACACGTCCAGTTACACGTCAAGTTACACGTCTAGTTACATGTCCAGTTACGCGTCCAAATACACATCTAGTTACACGTCCAGTTACACATCCAAATACACATCTAGTTACACGTCCAGTTACACGTCCAAATACACATCTAGTTACACGTCCAGTTACACGTCCAAATACACATCTAGTTACACGTCCAGTTACACGTCCAGTTACACGTCCAAATACACATCTAGTTACACGTCCAGTTACACGTCAAGTTACACGTCTAGTTACATGTCCAGTTACGCGTCCAAATACACATCTAGTTACACGTCCAGTTACACATCCAAATACACATCTAGTTACACGTCCAGTTACACGTCCAAATACACATCTAGTTACACGTCCAGTTACACGTCCAAATACACATCTAGTTACACGTCCAGTTACACGTCCAAATACACATCTAGTTACACGTCCAGTTACACGTCAAGTTACACGTCCAAATACACATCTAGTTACACGTCCAGTTACACGTCAAGTTACACGCCTAGTTACACGTCTAGTTACACGTCCAGTTAAACGTCCAGTTAAATGTCCAAATACACATCTAGTTACACGTCCAGTTACACGTCTAGTTACATGTCCAAATACACATCTAGTTACACGTCCAGTTATGCGTCCAGTTACATGTCCAAATACACATCTAGTTAAATGTCTAGTTACACGTCCAGTTACGCATCCAGTTACACGTCCAGTTACACGTCCAGTTAAATGTCCAAATACACATCTAGTTACACGTCCAGTTACACGTCCAGTTACAGGTCTAGTTACACGTCTAGTCTAGCTGTGTTTTTAGACAGTGTGTTAAGTAGAACGATAATATGAGCCATTTCAGTATTATTATTGTTTGCAGTGGGCCGGATCAAAAGAGCGAAATGTTGTTGCAGGAACCTTCATTTATGACATCCTCAGATGTGTGAAAATATCTGACGTGTGTGTTATTGTCTCCATGAAGAAAAGTGGGATTTAAAAAAAAATAGAATTCAGCTTTTTTTGCTTAAGAAGGTAAGAAATGGCTAAAAGGTAGCAGGGTTTTGGGTATTTAGCATAGCATTTACTGTAGCTTAGCATTATTATTATTATTATTATTATTATTATTATTATTATTATTATTATTATTATTAACTAACACAAGTCCATATTAGGACCTCACAACAATAGTCAGACTCAGTGTGACTCACTAAGACAGTATAT
>NC_030441.2:19554621-19644621 GCF_001660625.3 Ictalurus punctatus | reverse complement strand
TTCCGTTACTTAATAGATATAATCTTTCATCGTGATGATGACATACTGATTCAGATCCAAAAGTAGTATACTACTGTGTAGTATGACATGGAGTTATCTGTGTGTGTGTGTGTGTGTGTGGGGGGGGGGGGGGGGGGGGGGGGTGTTTAGATATTTAGATATGGTAAGCCACTCTGTTGTAGCTGTAGGACAGGAAAGGAGAGGCAAAGGAAATAATTTCATACTGACATCATACTGGTAATAGAGGTGTGTGTGTGTGTGTGTGTGTGTGTGTGTGTGTGTGTGTGAAGTGAGTGGGTGAGTAACGGTATTAATTCTCTCTCTCTCTCTCTCTCTCTCTCTCGCGCTCTCTCTGTTCCCTAATGAAACTGGTTTTTGGTTTCTGATCGGCTTCTTGCTTCTAGTTAGGGAAATTAGCACAGCATGCATGGGTTTAGCCCAGTGGAAATGCCCAGCAGGAACTTCACTGCCCACCACAGCATACCATCATACACATCTAATACATCACACACATCACACACAGCTAATACCTCACACACATCACACAGATCTAATACATCTCACACATCTAATATATCACACACAAAAAAAGTTGTCCAACACTTATGACCAATGTGAAAAACTAAATGCCCCCTTAAACTTAAAATCTGGTTGTGTCACCTTTAGAAGCAATAACTGCAACAAACACTGGAGATCAGTCTTTCACTTACTCCTAGGACTAGGATTTACTCCTACGCTTTGGATTGTTGTCTTGCTGCAGAATCCAGTCTTGCTCAAGTTTAAACTTATGGACTGAAGACTGGACATTCTCCTTTAGGATTTTCTGGTAGAGAGCAGAATTCATGTTTTCCTCAATTACTGCACGTTGCCCAGACCCTGAAGCAGCAGAGCATCCCCACACCATCACACTTCCTCCACCACGCTTGACCGTAGGTATGATGATCTTTTTGTGGAGTTCGGTGTTTGGTTTACTCCAGATGTAACGGGACTCCTGTCTTCCAAACAGTTCCACTTTCCACTCATCAGTCCACAGAACATTCTCCCAAAAGGTTTGAGGATCATCAAGGAGTGTTTTGGTGAAATTCAGTCGAGTCTTAATGTTCTTCTGGGTTAGCAGTGGTTTTCACCTCATCACTCTTCCATGGAGCCGTTTCCCCCAGTGTCTTTCTGATAGTGGAGTCATGAACAGTGACTTTATTGATGAGAGAGGCCTGTAGGTCCTTTGATGTTGTTCTGGATGAGTAGATCGGATTCACTACTGTGCTGAGTTTTTCCATTTGGAGATAACGGCTCTCGCTGTGGTTCGTTGGAGTCGCAGAGCCTCTGTGTGTGTGTGTGTGTGTGTGATTGTGTGAGTGTGCGTGAGTGTGATTGTGTGTGTTTGTGTGTGTGTGTGAGTGTGTGTGAGTGTGATTGTGTGTGTTTGTGTGTGTGTGTGTGTGAGAGAGAGAGTGTATGTGTGTGTGAGTGTGTGTGTGTGTGATTGTGTGTGTTTGTATGAGTGTGTGTGTGTGTGTGAGTGTGTATGAGTGTGTGAGTGTGTGTGTGAGAGTGTGTGTGTGAGTGTGTGTGAGTGTGTGTGTGTGTGTGAGTGTGTGTTTGTGTGTGTGTGTGTGTGATTGTGTGTTTGTGTGAGTGTGAGTGTGTATGAGTGTGTGAGTGTGTGTGTGAGAGTGTGTGTGTGACTGTGTGTGAGTGTGTGTGTGAGTGTGTGTGTGAGTGTGTGAGTGTGTCTGTGTATGAGCGTGTGTGTGTGTGTGTGTGTGTGTGTGTGTGAGTGTGTGAGTGTGCGTGAGTGTGTGTGAGTGTGTCTGTGTGTGAGTGTGTGTGCGTGTGTGAGTGTGCGAGTGTGTGTGTGTGTGTGTGAGTGTGCGTGAGTGTGTGTGAGTGTGTCTGTGTGTGAGTGTGTGTGCGTGTGTGAGTGTGCGAGTGTGTGTGTGTGTGTGTGTGTGTGAGTGTGTGTGCGTGTGTGAGTGTGCGAGTGTGTGTGTGTGTGTGTGTGTGTGTGTGTGTGATCGTGTGATCATGTGTGAGTGTCTCACGTCAGTGTGGTTTGTTCTAGCCTGTGGCTTACTGTTGATAAGATGTCTTGAGCATGAACCAGGCTGCAGTGTGGGTTATCGGGAATGCTGGTGAGGAATGCACGATCCAGTCTGAATGTTTGTTGTGTGTTTGCACATTCTTGTCATTGTTCATGTCTAGATTGGGTGTTTTCCACAAATATTTCAGATTAACACAGCTGACTACAAGCATAAACACACCCTCATAAAAGCAAGAATGTTCCCATGGTGTGTGTGTGTGTGTGTGTGTGTGAGCATGTGGGTATTCATAGTTAATACACAGAATTGTGACAGTTACATCCAGTAAAAAATGTTGTTTTTTTGTGCACATCAAACGTTTATAAAACATTTAACGTAAAACTTCTCTGAGGGCATTCCTCATATCCGAACTAAATTTGACCAACATGATGTGAAGATATCTGTGATGCTAAGCTGTGAAGAAACTTTTGATATCTTAAACAACGTTGCCATGACACGGCTGTAATCAGGTTGGGGTGTGACGGAGTACATGTAACGGTGTTACATGGGGCAGCAGTGGCTCAGTGGTTAAAGGCTCTGGGTTTCTGCTCAGAAGATCAGGAGTTCATGCCCCAGCACTGCCAAGCTACCACTGTTGGGCCCTTGGGCAAGGCCCTTAAGACTCAGTTGCTCAGTTGTATAAAATGAGATAAATGTACATCACTCTGAATGAAGGCATCTGCCAAAAATGCCAGAAAATCAGGAGACAAAAAACTGGTAGCTGTAATCCATTAAGAATCCGTAAGAAAGCATCTAAATTAGAGAAAATGTACGGGATTCTGCTTTAGTTTCATTATGATGTGTTTATGGTCTAATGCTGCATGATGTGTGCGCGTGGGTGCATTGCTTTAACCCTCTCTGTAAGTCCCGCCTCCTCGCACACCGATTGGTTGATTATAAAAGGTTCGCAGCAACTATTGTCCAAATTCCTGCCTCTCAGCCGTTATCTTCCTCTCTGCCATTACCCTCCTCTCCGCCGTTACCCTCCTCTCCGCCGTTAACCCCCTCTCCGCCGTTACCCTCCTCTCCGCCGTTAACCCCCTCTCCGCCGTTACCCTCCTCTCCGCCGTTACCCTCCTCTCCGCCGTTAACCCCCTCTCCGCCGTTACCCTCCTCTCCTCCGTTACCCTCCTCTCCTCCGTTACCCTCCTCTCCGCCGTTACCCTCCTCTCCGCCGTTACCCTCCTCTCCGCCGTTACCCTCCTCTCCTCCGTTACCCTCCTCTCGGCCGTTACCCTCCTCTCCGCCGTTACCCTCCTCTTCCCCGTTACCCTCCTCTCCCCCGTTACCCTCCTCTCGGCCATTACCCTCCTCTCCCCCGTTACCCTCCTCTCCGCCGTTACCCTCCTCTCCTCCGTTACCCTCCTCTCCCCCGTTACCCTCCTCTCCCCCGTTACCCTCCTCTCCTCCGTTACCCTCCTCTCCCCCGTTACCCTCCTCTCCGCCGTTACCCCCCTCTCCCCCGTTACCCTCCTCTCCCCCGTTACCCTCCTCTCGGCCGTTACCCTCCTCTCCTCCGTTACCCTCCTCTCCTCCGTTACCCTCCTCTCGGCCGTTACCCTCCTCTCCTCCGTTACCCTCCTCTCAGCCGTTACCCTCCTCTCCGCCGTTACCCTCCTCTCCCCCGTTACCCTCCTCTCCGCCGTTACCCTCCTCTCCGCCGTTACCCTCCTCTTCCCCGTTACCCTCCTCTCCCCCGTTACCCTCCTCTCGGCCGTTACCCTCCTCTCCTCCGTTACCCTCCTCTCCGCCGTTACCCTCCTCTCCCCCGTTACCCTCCTCTCCGCCGTTACCCTCCTCTCCTCCGTTACCCTCCTCTCGGCCGTTACCCTCCTCTCCCCCGTTACCCTCCTCTCCGCCGTTAACCCCCTCTCCGCCGTTACCCTCCTCTCCCCCGTTACCCTCCTCTCCCCCGTTACCCTCCTCTCGGCCGTTACCCTCCTCTCCTCCGTTACCCTCCTCTCCTCCGTTACCCTCCTCTCGGCCGTTACCCTCCTCTCCTCCGTTACCCTCCTCTCGGCCGTTACCCTCCTCTCCGCCGTTACCCTCCTCTCCGCCGTTACCCTCCTCTTCCCCGTTACCCTCCTCTCCCCCGTTACCCTCCTCTCCCCCGTTACCCTCCTCTCCCCCGTTACCCTCCTCTCGGCCGTTACCCTCCTCTCCTCCGTTACCCTCCTCTCCTCCGTTACCCTCCTCTCCCCCGTTACCCTCCTCTCCGCCGTTACCCTCCTCTCCTCCGTTACCCTCCTCTCCTCCGTTACCCTCCTCTCCCCCGTTACCCTCCTCTCCTCCGTTACCCTCCTCTCCCCCGTTACCCTCCTCTCCGCCGTTAACCCCCTCTCCGCCGTTACCCTCCTCTCCCCCGTTACCCTCCTCTCGGCCGTTACCCTCCTCTCCTCCGTTACCCTCCTCTCCTCCGTTACCCTCCTCTCCCCCGTTACCCTCCTCTCCGCCGTTACCCTCCTCTCCTCCGTTACCCTCCTCTCCCCCGTTACCCTCCTCTCCCCCGTTACCCTCCTCTCCACTGTTACCCTCCTCTCCCCCGTTACCCTCCTCTCCTCCGTTACCCTCCTCTCCGCCGTTACCCTCCTCTCAGCCGCTATCCTCCTCTCCTCCGTTACCCTCCTCTCCCCCGTTACCCTCCTCTCCCCCGTTACCCTCCTCTCCTCCGTTACCCTCCTCTCCCCCGTTACCCTCCTCTCCCCCGTTACCCTCCTCTCCTCCGTTACCCTCCTCTCCTCCGTTACCCTCCTCTCCGCCGTTACCCTCCTCTCCCCCGTTACCCTCCTCTCCCCCGTTACCCTCCTCTCCACTGTTACCCTCCTCTCCTCCGTTACCCTCCTCTCCGCCGTTACCCTCCTCTCGGCCGTTACCCTCCTCTCCCCCGTTACCCTCCTCTCCTCCGTTACCCTCCTCTCCGCCGTTACCCTCCTCTCCGCCGTTACCCTCCTCTCAGCCGCTATCCTCCTCTCCTCCGTTACCCTCCTCTCCCCCGTTACCCTCCTCTCGGCTGTTACCCTCCTCTCCCCCGTTACCCTCCTCTCCTCCGTTACCCTCCTCTCCCCCGTTACCCTCCTCTCCCCCGTTACCCTCCTCTCCTCCGTTACCCTCCTCTCCCCCGTTACCCTCCTCTCCCCCGTTACCCTCCTCTCGGCCGTTACCCTCCTCTCCTCCGTTACCCTCCTCTCCTCCGTTACCCTCCTCTCGGCCGTTACCCTCCTCTCCTCCGTTACCCTCCTCTCGGCCGTTACCCTCCTCTCCGCCGTTACCCTCCTCTCCCCCGTTACCCTCCTCTCCGCCGTTACCCTCCTCTTCCCCGTTACCCTCCTCTCCCCCGTTACCCTCCTCTCCCCCGTTACCCTCCTCTCCGCCGTTACCCTCCTCTCCTCCGCTACCCTCCTCTCCTCCGTTACCCTCCTCTCCCCCGTTACCCTCCTCTCCGCCGTTACCCTCCTCTCCTCCGTTACCCTCCTCTCGGCCGTTACCCTCCTCTCCCCCGTTACCCTCCTCTCCGCCGTTAACCCCCTCTCCGCCGTTACCCTCCTCTCCCCCGTTACCCTCCTCTCCCCCGTTACCCTCCTCTCGGCCGTTACCCTCCTCTCCTCCGTTACCCTCCTCTCCTCCGTTACCCTCCTCTCCCCCGTTACCCTCCTCTCCGCCGTTACACTCCTCTCCTCCGTTACCCTCCTCTCGGCCGTTACCCTCCTCTCCCCCGTTACCCTCCTCTCCGCTGTTACCCTCCTCTCCTCCGTTACCCTCCTCTCCGCCGTTACCCTCCTCTCGGCCGTTACCCTCCTCTCCCCCGTTACCCTCCTCTCCGCAGTTACCCTCCTCTCCGCAGTTACCCTCCTCTCCGCTGTTACCCTCCTCTCAGCCGCTATCCTCCTCTCCTCCGTTACCCTCCTCTCCCCCGTTACCCTCCTCTCGGCCGTTACCCTCCTCTCCCCCGTTACCCTCCTCTCCCCCGTTACCCTCCTCTCCCCCGTTACCCTCCTCTCGGCCGTTACCCTCCTCTCCCCCGTTACCCTCCTCTCCCCCGTTACCCTCCTCTCCTCCGTTACCCTCCTCTCCCCCGTTACCCTCCTCTCCTCCGTTACCCTCCTCTCCCCCGTTACCCTCCTCTCCGCCGTTAACCCCCTCTCCGCCGTTACCCCCCTCTCCCCCGTTACCCTCCTCTCCCCCGTTACCCTCCTCTCGGCCGTTACCCTCCTGTCCTCCGTTACCCTCCTCTCCTCCGTTACCCTCCTCTCGGCCGTTACTCTCCTCTCCTCCGTTACCCTCCTCTCCGCCGTTACCCTCCTCTCCGCCGTTACCCTCCTCTTCCCCGTTACCCTCCTCTCCTCCGTTACCCTCCTCTCCTCCGTTACCCTCCTCTCCGCCGTTACCCTCCTCTCCTCCGTTACCCTCCTCTCGGCCGTTACCCTCCTCTCCCCCGTTACCCTCCTCTCCGCCGTTAACCCCCTCTCCGCCGTTACCCTCCTCTCCCCCGTTACCCTCCTCTCCCCCGTTACCCTCCTCTCGGCCGTTACCCTCCTCTCCTCCGTTACCCTCCTCTCCTCCGTTACCCTCCTCTCCCCCGTTACCCTCCTCTCCGCCGTTACCCTCCTCTCCTCCGTTACCCTCCTCTCGGCCGTTACCCTCCTCTCCCCCGTTACCCTCCTCTCCGCCGTTACCCTCCTCTCCTCCGTTACCCTCCTCTCGGCCGTTACCCTCCTCTCCCCCGTTACCCTCCTCTCCCCCGTTACCCTCCTCTCCACTGTTACCCTCCTCTCCTCCGTTACCCTCCTCTCTGCCGTTACCCTCCTCTCGGCCGTTACCCTCCTCTCCCCCGTTACCCTCCTCTCCTCCGTTACCCTCCTCTCCGCCGTTACCCTCCTCTCAGCCGCTATCCTCCTCTCCTCCGTTACCCTCCTCTCGGCCGTTACCCTCCTCTCAGCGAGCATGTGAAGGTGAAGCGATGTTGTGTTCGGAGTTAAACAGTTACTCCACAACAGCAGTGAATGAAGCTGTCCTGAGTCGAGACAACGCCCATGACCATATAAGGTCATGTTTAATTTCATCTTATTGCACTACTTCATATTACATTGTCATTCAAATGTGTAAATGATGTGGAAGATTCACTCGTGGCATCTGATATTATATTTTATTCCATTAACATTCAAACGATCGTAGGAAAATTTTTTAAATATGGGCGGAGTGAATTTTATTTATATATATTTATGTGATATTTTTCAGTGTATTAAGGTCTTTTTCAGTGTATTAATGTCTGCATTCATAGTAACACTGTTCTGACTAACCTTAATAAAGGTTTTTTTTTAATAAAGGTGCTTTTTTTTTGAAAAGCAGAATATGGCCAACTTTTGTGATCTAATGTTTCCCACATCAGGGACAGTGAACTTTTATTTATTCATTTATTTGTTTTTTTTTTTTAAAACAAATCAATCACTGAGCATGTTTTAAAGCTCTAAAATTAGCTCTAAATAAAACTATTTTACATCCTATTACTTTTCTCTTGACTTCATTTACATATGTGACCTTGAAGTAATGTAAAAATAATCAGATTACATTACTTTCATATTGTGAGACTTGGATTACGTTACTGATGACATTTTTATGAAGTCATTTGTAACTGTAATAGAATACATTTTTAAATTAACCCTCCTCACCCTGAGTATAATTTTACATGTGATGATACTCAAAAAGGAAGTGTGATATACAGTACATTATACATTAGTGTAATAAAAATCTCTGCTCAGAATAACAGCGATCCTTAACAGTTTAAATCTTCTGAATCGATGCCAGATCACTATTATTATACGGGGTTGGGTGAGTGATCAAGATAACGACAAGACAACAGTTAATACCATATATATATATATATATATATATATATATATATATATATATATATATATATATATATATATATATATATATAGAGAGAGAGAGAGAGAGAGAGAGAGAGAGACAGAGAGAGAGAGAGAGAGTATGTGTGTGTGTGTGTGTGTGTATATATATATATATATATAGAGAGAGAGAGAGAGACAGAGAGAGAGAGAGAGTATGTGTGTGTGTGTGTGTGTGTGTATATATATATATATATATATATATATTCACAGAGAATGGGTATATGTTTCCTCCAACCCCCCAATCTATCGTATCAGACGATTTAAACTGGATAGGCATCAGCTAAGCGTTTGTTTGTGCGCAATGGAACTCAAAAAGATAAACTATCATATCATATAACTATCAAGATAAACTACCCCTCTGGAAGAAGTCCAGACCAAAAACAATGGCTGCCTGTGGACCTTGGGCCTTGTGTGGACATTTTTCCCAGGGAGGCAGGCCTGCCTGGAGAGAGTGTTAGTGAAATAATCTGTCAGGTATTTACCGCTTCCCCTTCCCGTAGGGTGACAGCACACGCTAGGACTTGATAGGACTTGGACATGTGTGTTTTTGTGTTTATGTCCTGTTTCCAGCCTTGTCTTGTCATTGGTTGTCTCCCTTATGTGTCATCATGTTTCCTTTTCCCCCTTAATTAGTTTGTATATTTATTTCCCCGTTTCTTTATCCTGAACCATGTATTGTTTCAGTGTTTAGCCGCCTGATCTGTACCAACCTGTTTAGTCTTGAGGTTATTGATCTCGTTCTTGTGTTTTGTGATTCTAGTTTTAGCCTGTGACTCTGTTCCTCTTTTTGCTGTGTGGTTTTGGATTTGTCTGCCTGCCTCTTAATAAAAGCTTTAAGTGCGTTTGCGTTCATCTCTCCTCTGGTTTTTGTGACACTTGGCACATAGCCACCGTTCACAATGTACCTGCAATTGCAAGTTTTTTTTTTCTTTGCTTCTAGAGAATCCACAAAGTCAAGAAAGAAGATGTTCTGCTAAAGGCAAGGCCTATTTACCATTATTTCTGTGCATATATGCAATGTTGTTGTGGATTTGATATTGAGGGATGGTTTTCGTATGCTCAGGTAGTGATGCTTGTAAAGCCAGTGTATGTCTCGTGTTGGTGTTTGGCTGCTGAGCATCTCTGTGCTTGGTATGGTTATCTTTCTTGGGCTTTCCTTATTTGGCATATGTGTGCAGTAGATTTTAAACACATTCTCTGTAATGGTTTTGCATGTAGTCCTCATACAGGCCATTTAGGATGGAAATAATGATATGTAGCATGACATGTTGCATTAGCATGTGAGCTGCATTCAGATTTGATCAAGGGCTGTGTGTAAGAGCTAGATTTATGTAAAGGCTAGAATGGCATTTCTAGGTCCATGTCTATCTTTGGTGCCAGGTTTTTTTGGTTGGGTCTTACTACCTGTACTGTACAGGGCACCACATTGAGTTAACTCCTGGCCGAGTTTGTGATGTTTAGGCAGGGAGCTCTCATAAATATATTCATTGTAACTCAGTGAGTGATAATTAACTTCTCATCGCTTCAGCTTCAACAGTGAACATCCTGTACCACTTCTTCAGTGTTGGGGCGACACTACTAGTTTGTCCATATTTTGTAGCTAACATCTAAACGACACTCTTTTTGCTCTTTAACAGCTTTTCAGACGGAAGGTAGTGGGACTCTTGTCTTCCCTGATGGAGGGAGATTTGTACAAAGATGCATCGACTCCAAATCTTACAATTTGTCAAAACGTTTTAATAAATATCACCTCAACTCTATACAACTGTTTGTTTATTCTGTGAGTATTTTAGTAGAATTTTAGCATACAAACAAACTGTAGGGAAAAAAGTATAGACTACGCATCTCTTGAAGACCCTAAAAGACTTCATGATTCTCAGTCAGTATTGTTGGACGTCACTGTTAAACCCTCTACAGATCTTCAGGATCTAGATTGACAACACACTTTCATTTGACCATATATTGGGCCACGGAAAAAAAAAAAAATTATAACCACTGTCGTACAGATAAAGAGTTGAACTCCAGGGAAAGTCCATGAGGGGGATGCAGGAAAATCTATTGTTGTATTGTACTGCAGACAAAATGACCATTTTTATCAGGCAGTAACAGGAAGTTCAAGCTCTGAGCTGCAGCAGCTATTAATGTTAACTTGGACAAATAGCAGAAGCAAAAAGGTGTCCATTTTTACTTGGGACTCTACAGTGAGGGAAATGTAAGATTGAAATATATAGGGGGTGTTTCTAGGTGTAGCATAAGGACCGGAATATAATTATATAATTTCAGAATAAGGACTGGAAAGGAGTAGCGGAGAAGGCGTGTGCCAAGTTATCTCTGTGGACTTGGGTCCCGCCCCGGCTGTCGTATATGTTTGGAGTACTGATGCTAATATCCTATACCCTGATACCTTAGCACCACCAGGGTCATTGATCATGGGAATCCAGAGGAACTCTGGACAGCATAGCACTGTGTCTCTGTCCTCCACCTACCAGCGTAGGAGAAAAACTGACATGGACTGTCACAGCTCGCACCTTCCTCCAGACTGTAGAGGACATGATTTATGAAAAACACCTGTTTGTGTGATGGAAATATCAGCAGCTACTCATTTCTATCAATCTGTCACGAGAGCTGAACATCAGCAGGACTCTTCCCAGGCACTGAAGAAGAGCTGATCCAGTCCAGAATTTTATCATCTAGATACACACAAGAGCCCTTCTAGGAAGCACGGATCTCTAATATCAAAGGAAGACGGCCAACAAACTGCGCTGAGGCAGGTGCAGGGCTCCAGGGCGTGGCTCTGAAGGAATCCAGCAGCTTCTCCCTTCATTAACCATTTAGAAATTGATCAGGAGGAGCTCTCCTGTCTTTCCAAAGACTACAACTGACAACTTTTGCAGATACATTCACATTAGCAAGCAACAAGTTGGTTATATTTTGTGTCTCGTTGGTATGTCATGACTGTTATTGTCGTCCTGTGTGACCTGCCTGTGAGATATATGTAGCCTCAGTGATGATAAATGTTTAGTGTGTAAACATGAGATGGTCTGATTTCAGAACGAGAGCTGAACACGTAACGCAGGAAAACCTTTTCAATTCAATTTCAATTCAATTTTATTTGTACAGCGCTTTTTACAATAGACATTGTCTCAAAGCAGCTTTACAGAAATATCAACACGGTATACAGATATTAAAGGTGTGAATTTATCCCAACTGAGCAAGCCACTGAGTGGCGACGGTGGCGAGGAAAAACTCCCTAAGATGTTTTAAGAGGAAGAAACCTTGAGAGGAACCCGACTCAGAAGGAACCCGTCCTCATCTGGGTGACAACAGATAGTGTGAAAAAGTTCATTATGGATTTATATGAAGTCTGTATGGCGTTAGGAGCAGCCGTAGTCCCAGCAGTCTGGAATTAAAGAAGATTTGAGCTCCATCCAGAGGCAGAAAGGATCTGCATCTCTAGTATCTCCATAAATTCGTGTGGGGCTCGGCGAAAGGAGAGAGGGAGAAAAAAGATCATTATGACTGCGAAGTAGTAGAACAGAATCTAGTCAGGGTAGGCTTGAGTAAACAAATACGTTTTAAGCCTAGACTTAAACACTGAGACTGTGTCTGAGTCCCGAACACTAATAGGAAGACTGTTCTATAACTGTGGGGCTCTATAAGAGAAAGCTCTTCCCCCTGCTGTAGCCTTCACTATTCGAGGTACTGTCAGATAGCCTGCATCTTTTGATCTAAGTAGGCGTGGCGGATCATATAAAACTAAAAGGTCGCTTAGATATTGTGGCGCGAGACCATTTAGTGCTTTATAGGTTAATAAAAGTATTTTATAATCAATGCGAGATTTTACTGGCAGTCAATGCAGTATTGATAATATCGGGGTGATGTGGTCGTATCTTCTGGTTCTAGTGAGGACTCTAGCAGCTGCATTCTGGACTAACTGGAGCTTATTTATATTCCTACTGGAACATCCAGACAGTAAGGCATTACAGTAATCTAATCTAGAGGTGACGAATGCATGAACTAGTATTTCTGCATCATGTAGTGACAATATGTTTCTTATCTTAGAAATATTTCTGAGATGAAAGAAGACTATCCTAGTAATATTATCTACATGAGTGTCAGATGATAGACTGGAGTCAATAATCACTCCAAGGTCTTTAACTGCTGTACATGATGAAACAGAAAGACCATCCAGAGTAACCATGTGATCAGAAAGAATACTTCTAGCTACACGTGGGCCTAATAAAAGTATTTCTGTTTTATCAGAATTAAGCATAAGGAAGTTAGTTAACATCCAACGTCTAATGTCCATTACACAATCCTCAACTTTACTAAGCTTCTGTCTGTCCTCTGGCTTCGCTGAAACACACAGCTGTGTATCATCAGCATAACAGTGGAAGCTAATTCCATGTTTACGAATAATTTGACCTAGGGGTAGCATATATAATTCAAATGTAAACAGTAAAATTTCTACACTGATGCAATATTATAATCACAAACAATCACCACGTCAGAGACGTGACAAAAAGAGTCGATTCCACCACAGATTTCTGCTTTGTGCAACTTTTTCAGTGTGACTCTCTCTCTCTCTCTCTCTATTTCCCTCTCTCTCTGTCTCTTTGTCAATTTCTGTTTCCCTCTCTCTCTCTGTCTGTCTGTCTGTCTGTCTCTCTCTCTTTCTGTTTCTCTCTCTATCTGATTCTCTCTGTCCCCCCTCTCTCTCTGTTTCCCTCTCTCTTTGTCACTCTCTCTTTGTCTCTCTCTTTGTCTCTCTCTCTATTTCCTGCTCTCTCTGTCTCTCTCTGTTTCTTGCGGTCTTGCTCTTTTTGCCTGTCTGTCTACCTCTCTTTCACTTCTATCTGTCTGTCTGTCAGTCTGTCTGTCTGTCTGTCTCTCTATCTCTCTCTGTTTCTTGCAGTCTTGCTCTCTTTGTCTGTCTGTCTGTCTGTCTGTCTGTCTGTCTGTCTCTCTCTCTCTCTGTCTTTATTGTCATATTATTATTATAAATTCAGGGAAACACTCGCAGGTCAACTGATGCTGAGCGTGTGAAAGAATCATGTGTCTTCTGGGTTTTCACACAGACACACACACACACACACACGCACACACACACACACACACACACACACACACACAGAGTTTTAGTTCCCTATTGTGTAAAAACGGAGTATCGGACGGAGCAGCGTTTAGGCCTAGTACACGCCCCATGGAATAAATAAGTGAAGCAACACATTACAGTCGCTGTTACTAATTTTAGATCCCTGAACACTCACTGTTTTCAGTGTGTGTGTGTGTGAGTGTGTGTGTGTGAATGAGGGACATACCCTGACATCATACACCTCAATCATACACCACCATCTTTATTATTTAATTATTATAGAATTAATATATAATTTATTTATAATTCAGCACAGTGGCATCATCGCCACAGTATGTAATACTACAGGAATAGACGAAAGAGTCCAGTGCAAAAAGTTTGCGCACCCACAATCAAAAAGAAATGACATTTTTATAATACATTTAAACAGATATATAGCTGAAAATGTTTTACAGTTACAAATACAATACAAAAGATAATAAATAATAAATGAAAGAATAAATAATAATAAATAAACAAATATCAGAAAAAATAGGAAAAACAAATACAGACGAAATCATGAAAATAGACTGTATTAAAATGTCTTTCGCTGCTTTTTAAGCTGCTCTCATCTCATAAAACATCCCATTATTAGTTAAATAAATAAACAGAAAGTAATGAAATGCACACAGTGAGTCTCATGTTTACCAACAAGATGTTTATCACAAGTAATGAAAAGGCTTAAATAGTGTTTAATGCTTAATATATTCTAACATATAATTGTTCCCTGTGCCCAACCTTTACATTTATTACCTTAACTTACTTTCTAACCTGGTTTATGTTGTTTGTTTATAACTGTTTTTTTTTTCCTTCTTTTTAGACATATTATAAAATGTGTACATTTTTAATGAATTATAAACTTTATCAGCCAAAAACCATTTTTGTTGAGGGCGGTCAGGTTGGAAAACATTTGCTCACACCTGTGCAATTATTGTTTTTGCTGTTTTCCCAAGCATACACTTTCAGTCTTTTCAGCATGTTTAAACGTGTGTGTGTGTGTGTGTGTGTGTGTGTGTGTGTGTGTGTGTGTGTGTGTGTGTGTGTGTGTGTGTGTGTGTCATATCCTGTCTTAAATAATGTTGGTTTATGACAGAAGTCTTTGTCTCAGGATTGCACCATACAGCTAAAAACTCCTATTATCACATTCATCAATGCGTTGATGCAATTTGGCAAATCAGAACAAAGCTGATACCCCAGGGTCGAACCTGCAACACAATCACCAGTGACATCACCACCTTGTTTGGCAATAGTGCTGAAGGCAAGGAACATAGATAAATATACAGATAGTATTTTTTTCTGTCTGTGTTTTTTTGTGTGCCTAATTTAACATATAAATGTTTACTCCACTAAAGCAGCACTTCATGTCCACTCAGACAGACAGATGTTCCAGGTAGACGGAATATTACCGAGGCAAACCCCATTACAAAGTGTTTCTGGAAGATTGAAAGAGCCAGAAACATTCCCTAATGTTCCAATAAGAGGTCTTCAGAGACATATACATGCGTGTTCAAGGAATTCACACAGAGAGAAGTTTCTGCTGTGTTCCTCTTTCACAAATTCCTGAACAAGCCTTTACCTATAATTCATTTTCCAAGCTGTGTTTGTGAATAAACACTTTCAGTTTTTGTTTATAAATCACTGGGAAATCCCTGCAGTCACACGAGTTCAACGATTTGACAACGGATCCTCGTGAGGGTCGGTCAGTGACAAAAACATACAAACATGTCGAGTGCTTTGTGGTTGTCTTTATTCCTGTTTTACACAGTGCTAAATTTATTCTGTGTAATACGTCATGGACAGAAACACATGATTACATCATGGAGCTTGACCAATCGTATCTCACAGTCAGGTACTTCTCACCGACAGGCAGTGTATATAACTGCAGTATATATAACGGGTTTTAATGTTGTGGCTGATCGGATACAACGTCTATAAACTCCCCATTGGAGCATCTGTCCAATTCATAGAGGTCCGACCTCACAACATGCAGAACTTAAAGGATCTGCTGCTAACGTCTTAGTGCCAGATACCACAGCACACCTTCAGAGGTCTTGTAAGTTGTTGAGTCCATGAGTTGTTTTGGAGGCACAAGGAGGGCCGACACAAAATTAGCCAGATGGTTTGAATGTTAGAGTTGATTATATTTATATATTAGGACTGTCAAACTTTTGACTGAATGAATTACATGATGTGTTACACATAAATTTGCCAGAGAAATTACCCCTTAAAAGATCAGTTTAACGTCATTATTGTGTTCGATGAGAAAAGCATTGAATAAACATTACAAAAAGTAGCTTTAGAAAGAAATGCATAATTTTATTTGATACAACATAGAATTTATTACACATAAACTTTTAGGTTGCATCAGAGGATACGATTCAAAATATTTCCATCAACCCCCTTCCACCATATTAACAGGCCTACAGTCCACAATTATCTACAGAAGCCCTAAGGGGCCATGCATTCATTATTATTTTTTTCCTGTTTCGTTTTCTCATGATCACGACTTAATTTTTGGGACTGGTGTTGCATGCAGGTACAGGTCTGGGGCGGGGCGGGGTGGGGCAGGTTAAATGCCTTAATCCTTTTTAATGCATTATTTTTTCCACAATTAATCAGACTAAATTAACATATCAAAATGTGTTTGAGTACAAACACGAATATGAGATAATAGATCAGCTTTCGTTTTCTGATATGTATGGTATATCTAGACGTGTTAAACAACTTAGAACATGGCATAAGTGATCATAAATATCAGAACATGTGACTGACAGGTGTGTCCTGTTAGATTGGTTTTAAAACAATTAACAGCTCCGAACATCCATTCTTGGATTTAGCCTTCAGTTTCACTTGTGAAGACGGCATTTGTTATTAAAAAGAATAAACCAATCTTTTAATCTGAAACCTGAAGCCCTTCGGTGTATAGCAAAAACAAACGAATTGACCTCACTGTTCCAATACTTTAAGTGGGGACTGTATAATGGAGTGAATAACTCATCAGTTTGTTTTACATTCTCAGATCATGTCGTCCCAGTCACTTCTCTCTGCCTCGATACCTCTCTCGGTCTTTATATCTGTTGTTGATATGATAATACATATGGACTGCTAAAATGAAGCACCATATGACAAATCCCAGCACCTACAGTAGATCAAGGCACTTAACCCTTAACTGCACAGTCATATCTGGTCCCAGTTGTTGCTTTGTACATTGGTGAATACCAACTGAATAAATGTAAATGCATCTTATAAACGTACCAGTCTGTCAATGCTAGTGTACTCTGAGTCTGAGTTACTGTTTGGTGCTGTGTAGTAGTTTATGTGTATTGGGTGTATATGGGGGTCCCGTGCAATATGAGACTAAGCAAGGGTTAATGATCACAATACAGTGGGAATGTATATCTACAGGACATAGTTTGTCCTATTGTCCTGACTGGAAGTTAGGGAGATTCTGCGGCACTTTCCATATGTCAGGTGGTCAAAAAATGTTGTTCTGGGAAGAAGCAGAAGCCAGAAATGAAAAAAACATGACTCTCCATAACAGTGCCTTGGAGAGTTAACTTACTCAATTCCGGAAAGTGCTGTATCCTGGCCAGAGTCTGGGTGAATCTGGAGTCTATCCGTGAAACAGTGGGTGTGAGCTGGGAATACACCCTGAATGGTATGCCAGTCCATTCCATTGCAGGGGACCATTTACATACTCAATTACACCTAGGAGAAATTTAGCATAGCAAAACCACCTAGCATGTTTTTGGGAGGCAGGAGGAAAACATTCTATCACTTTTACCTATAATTCTTTTGTTTCTGGAATCATCTGAACTGTGAAAATACATTGATGCTATTCTTTTTTTTTTTAGGCCATAGATCACAAGGAAATCATGCAAGTCAGTTGAGATGTGTTTCATTACTGTATCTTCTCTCTGGGTTGTGACTACTTTGTGGTATTCCCTCCTTAAATAGTGCTAAATTTATACCCATGTGACACACGACTCACACAGAGTTGCAACATGCAACTCGACCAATCACATCCTAAATCCACGTGTACTTTCCCTCTCATTTGCAGACAGACTGGAATCCATAGCACCTGTTTCAACTTGTGGGCCGTTTATATATAAAGGAATTATTGACTCATGTCACACAGATGTTGTACATTCCTAGACAACACTAGAATTGTTAGAACTGAGACATGCTTTGGATACACTAGCTTCTAATATTCCCACTTTGCTTTGAAACATGCAGACTATTAATAGGTTCTTTGGTTGTACAGGGAGTCCTTAAAGGTACGTGGAACCCTAAAACAGAGTGGCTCACCATCCAAAAGGATTTCAACTTAAACCATGTTTGGCAGTGTTTAGGTGTCCTTCAGAAGAGTGTACCATGTACCAACATAGCTCAATTTTAAATGACATCTTCTAGGTATTACAAAAAAAACTTGTACATACTTTACATACTTGTAGAACCTTTAAGGGTTTGCCCAGAGGGATATGTTTTAGGTTTATGCCTTTATATGTGGTATACACTGTCTTCTTACATTCGTACACCATTTGAAACATGCAGACTCTTAATAGGTTCTTTGGTTGTCCAGAGAGGCCGTAACGGTACAGTATGCAGGACCGTAAAACAGAGTGTTTCCCAATCCAAACGGATTTCAAGTAAAACCATTTTTAGGAGTGTTTAGGTTACCAAAACAGCTCAATTTTAAATGACAGGTTCTAGATATGACAAAAATAATAACGAGAAATAATTTGGAGTTTGTACTGCACACTTACCAAATTGATACACACTAAACTCGGTATGTTCAAGGGTTTTTTAAGGGTACATTGCATAACTAAGGGTTCTTAACATTTAAAAAGAGGGTTCTGCTTAGAACCAGATAGGAAAACACTTTGCTGTATACACCTTGTTTGGTTCATAGAACCTACCCTGAGACATACAACCTGTAGGGGCAGTGGTAGCTTGGTGGTTAAGACATTGGCTACTAATCAGAGGGTCATGAGCTCAAATCCCAGCATTGCCACAGCTGGGCCCCTGAACAAGGCGCTTAACCCTCAACTGCTCAGTTGTATGAATGAGATGAATGTAAGTCACTCTGTATAAGGGCGTCTTTCAAATGCCGCAAATGTAAACGTAACTGAAAAGCATCAGATTTGAAGAAGTCTAGGAATGTAAAAAGGTAGTGTCACCCTACAATAACTCAATGCTAAGCATGTATGTATTAACTGGGTGAGAGAAAAGTACAAATGTCAAATTATCACTCAGTTTTTCTAATACCTAGAACCTGACTGTATAACATGAACACTTGGTACTTGGTTGTTAGACAAGGAGGAGGTATGAGTGGGCTAAGAAGAATTCGGGAGCAGTGCTGTCCGCTACACTTGGAAGGCATTCCATTTCCACTTACTGAGCCAACTCAGCTGAAATATTTTAGCACTCTTACCAAGAAGACCGTTGTTACTTCATATAGTCATTAGACTAAACAACAATCACAGACTCCAACCATGTCAAATTATTAGAAGCAGTTAGTGGTGAATAAAGATTCACCACTAACCCTATCCCTGAACCTGACCCTATCCCTGACCTTAACCCTGACCCTAACCCTATCCCTGAACCTGACCCTAACCTTGACCCTCAAGCTAACTTTCTCTTGGTCTGTGAGAAAAGGTGTGTGATTGGTCGGCTGCCATGTCAATCAAATTACCTCTTTCTAGGATAGTATGCAACTCTTGGCCACATTTATTGTAAGACATTCATTCAAGATTAGCAGATTCTTGAATCCACACCTCAGATATTTATGTTGTTAGTTCGCAACTGAAAATTATTATTGAGTTCATAAATTTGGAAAAAAAAAAAGACTACCATTTGAGTCATGACTGTATTTTTGCTATTCATAATTATAAGTTTGTAATTTTTAAGTTTGACATTAGCAGGTTTGGTTGATCCCAAAATTTTATTTCCAATTCCAAAATTATAATAACACTTGCAAAATAAAGTATATGTCACGTATCAAGGAAGGAACTCTGGACTTCATTTCCCAGCAGCCACTGCACCGTACTACATCAATGTCACATGACCACCTGCACCTGAATCACATTTAATGAGCACTCCTATATATAGCCACTGTTTGCACTGCTTCCTTGTCTTACGTATGTCTTACTTTACCGTTGTCTCGAACCTAAATGTCTTCAGTGTACAGCAAAAACAGATTTTGGAGGATGAACCCATGCCAGAGTACAATCACACACCCATTCACATAAGATTTAGAAAATCAGTCTACAACATGTCTTTGGACTTAAGTTTTTAAGTGGTACCATCCTCAGTAATCTCAGTGATCTTTAGGCTGCACAATGTGGGGACATCCTCAGCAGCAGCATGTGACTTCCAATTGAGAACTCCAACCAGAAATAGGACATCAGAATGGATCAGGCAGGTCTGGAGAGCAGAAGGGGTCAGGATCACTGGTATGTCAGGAGTATCAAGTAGCTCAACAGAAAGGGAGAAAGGGAACGAGAGGGAGAGATTATTAGATATGCTTATTGTAATGTAATGGTTAAGGAGAATGTACTTTGCGTGACTGAAAGCAGGGACTCTGGCACGACTCGCTATGACAGCATAACTAAAAGCCAGAAGCCATAACTAGAGCCAGAAGGTAACACAGACATGAGGGCTCCCTGGGACATAAAGCGGTCAGACACTCCATCAACAAACATCTCCGTTCACCACAACACGCTATGCCTGTGAGCTTCTACACCTCCTCCTTTACCTAAGAAAAAAAAATATTCACAAAATGCCTGACTAGACAAATACATTTTCAGCCTAGACTTAAACACTGAGACTGTGTCTGAGTCCCGAACACTAATAGGAAGACTGTTCCATAACTGTGGGGCTCTATAAGAGAAAGCTCTTCCCCCTGCTGTAGCCTTCACTATTCGAGGTATTGTCAGATAGCCTGCATCTTTTGATCTAAGTAGGCGTGGCGGATCATATAAAACCAAAAGGTCGCTTAGATATTGTGGCGCGAGACCATTTAGTGCTTTATAGGTTAATAAAAGTATTTTACAGTTAATGCGAGATTTTACTGGGAGCCAATGCAGTGTGGATAAGATCGGGGTGATGTGGTCGTATCTTCTAGTTCTAGTTAAGACTCTAGCAGCTGCATTCTGGACTAACTGGCGCTTGTTTATGCTCCTACTGGAACATCCAGACAGTGAGGCATTACAGTAATCTAATCTAGAGGTGACGAAAGCATGAACTAATATTTCTGCATCATATAGTGACATTATATTTCTTATCTTAGAAATATTTCTGAGATGAAAGAAGAATATACTAGTAATATTATCTACATGAGCATCAGATGATAGACTGGAGTCAATAATCACTCCAAGGTCTTTAACTGCTGCACATGATGAAACAGAAAGACCATCCAGAGTTACTGTGAGATCAGAAAGATTACTTCTAGCTACATGTGGTCCTAGTACAAGTTCTTCTATATATTAGAAATAAGTAAGAGGAAGTTAATAATCATCCACTGTCTAATGTCCTTTACACAATCCTCAACTTTACTAAGCTTCTGTCTGTCCTCTGGCTTCGCTGAAACACACAGCTGTGTATCATCAGCATAACAGTGGAAGATAATTCCATGTTTACGAATAATTTGACCTAGAGGTAGCATATATAAAGTAAAAAGCAGTGGGCCTAAAGCAGAACTTTGTGGAACACCAAGATTTTCCTCAGTATCTTGACCTGATTTATAAGGGAGATCTATAGAATACATGCGAGCTTAATCTTTCATTTGGAAATGTATTCACTGGTTCATGTACATTTTAAATCTAAAATAAAGATATTTTATGAAATAAGTCAAATGTCAGGCAATGGCTTGATTGGTACTACACCAAATGTAATTCATTCTGCTGCTACCATCATGAGTTCCATCAGTAAAGATCAGTGAGAATGTTCCAGAAGCAGCCATGCAAACCCAAGCCATGACACTACCTCCACCTTGTTTCACAGATCAGCTTGTGTGTTTTGGATCATTTTCAGATCTTTTCCTTCTCCACCCTTTGACTTTCCATCACTTTGGTAGCGGTTAATCTTGGTTCCAGAACTTTTGTGGCTTATCTCTGTTTCTTTGCGAATTCCAGTCTGACTTTCTGATTCTTACTGCTGATGAGTGGTTTCCATCTTGTGGTACGGCCTCTATATTTCTGCTCTTGAAAGTCTCCAATTTTACAAATTGAGTGGCCTGATAGAAAATCTGCTGTGATCTATATCATTTAACATTTCTGTGTATACCAGGAATACCAGGAAAATACCAGGAAATACAAGTTGAAATGGAATTGGCCTTGAAGTTTCAGTAGTTTCAGAGGGGGTTGTGTTCCTCAACAAGATCTAAAAGGTCTCTTTGAGTGAAGCTCGAACCCCAGTCACACAGGACATACGACTGTAAAAAGAAATGGACACATTAGTCGAAGTTGTCACTACATCACATTACCATCTCACATTATCATTCCTTCATTTATTCCACAAATCTTCCTCTCTACCACTGAACTGAGAAAGGTCTCTTGTCCCTGATGAGCCTCTACTCTTATCCTGGTCTTCTCTCTCTCTCTCTCTCTCCCTCTCTCTCTCTCTCTCTCGCAGACAAGTTTTTTATCATGCTCTTAGGGTAAAGGGGACATGCCTGTACCGCTTTTTGGACGGATGCTATAGTATTTTCTTTTTGTTGTAATTTTTCTCACTGAAAGCAAAAGGAGATGCACCTTAGTCAATGTCTATATTCAATAAAGCCAACTAGTCCTGCACAAGTGTGTAGTTTGTAACATATGTAGGCCTGTCTAAATATAGTTGTAAATGAGGTCAGTATGGTAAAAGAATACAAAGAATTGTTATTATCAAACACTTTCACGTAAGAATAAAAGAAAATTGATTCAAAATTAGTGGGACACGTAATTGAAACATTTTTAGATGGGTTTAAATGGAACCTACTGGGTTTACATGGTTCCACCGTCACTAATGTGTCCCTTTATTAAAAAAAATAATAATAAAAAAAACCCCTAATTTTTAAAAATATTCATCTGTCCAAAGGTTTTTATTGACTTCCTGTAAGGTCACCTGAGACTCCATGCAAAGGGGTGGAGCTAATTCAACAATTTTGGCTGCTGTGCAATAAAAAATGATATGGAGGTAACAAATAGCTGGATTGGTTAAAATAACGGGCAGCACAAAGTAATTTTCTCTCTTTTTCTGTTTGTCCTCAAACTTGAAATGGGGCTTAAAGGGCACATGGGCTTAACCGGGTAAAGGCACTCTAATGCTAAAGCATGCAAAAACGTCCTAGACAATCACGTGCCTCAAACTTCGTGGTAATAGTTTAAGGAAGAGCCACATACGGATGTGACGGTCAGGTACTAGTGCACTACTGACACCTGGTGGTTAAAATCTGGAAGCACAAGTGATGTTGAATTTCCATTCCATTTTTTAATACCATTGCAGTGGAGGATTTTTCCATCTGTAATTCCACAATGGCTATGTTTATTTAACTTTCTTTCAGCCAGCAGTTGCTACTCCAGGAAAAGGTGTGTAAAAGGTGTGAAACTTAAGAAAACCCTGAAACCTTCCTAGGAAACGAGTACACAGATGATCAGTACACTGCCTGTTCCCATGCACACCGTCTTAGAACGGTTTTGCTATAGGTTCTGGCTTACAGTGTGTTGTTTGGTGGTATCTTCTGCTTAGTTCCATGCACTTCAGGTTCTTGTAAGACTATAAGATGGAACGTGGAATATCCTTTTCCTGTTTGATTTTTTATTTCATTGAATTAAGTCGATTACGTTCATGACACATTCTGATAAGTCTGTCGTTCCTTAAACCCGTTTATTTTGTATGAGAAGTTACATTTTATTCCTCTCGTCTCTGTTTGGACAATCACTTTTACGGGAATCTGCTCCCTCTTTTTGTGGTGTGTTGAAGAGAAAACAAAACAAAAAACAAGAACAACAATAAACCAGCGGTTTGTTTTATTATAATTTTTTTTAATAAAAACACATTTCTCGTCTATCTCTTTAACAAAATCCCATCCTTCTGTCACCCTCTCAGAGCGGAAGAGCAAAAATGGAGGAAAGACAGAAAAGAGTGAATGAGAAAGAGAGAGAGAGAGTGTGTGTGAGAGAGAGAGAGAGAGAGAGAGAGAGAGAGAGAGAGAGAGAGAGAGAGAGAGAAAGAGAGAGAGACAGAGGGAGAAAGAGAGAGAGACAGAGGGAGAGACTAGTGAAAGATATAGAGTATCGTTCAGGTCTTCTACACATCCTTTTATGTGATTTTGTTTCCTTTTGTTTGTAACATTTGCAGATATTACAAGAAGCAGTTTCTCAAACTTTCATTCTCTTACCGCTATTTACACCAGATACATGACAGTAGACTACTCGTGCCTCCTTGACGTGTCTAGAAAAAGGGGCGGAGCTGTGAGCTTGGCTTGTCTCTGAACCAAAGAAGCTGATTTGGTGAGGCCCCTGTCTGAGGCATGTCTGAGGTCTACGGTGCCTAGAAGTCCAAACAGGTTGCAGCAAAATGAACCAAGCAGACCGATTTTGGATCCCTGGTCGAGGTCATGGACCCTTTAATGTAACTAACATCTTGACCCCTGACCTCAGGGGAAGGCCTTTCAGTGTGAACACTGAGAACGCAAGAAAGAAGTCTGTGTTTATATGTGTGTGTGTGTGTGTGTGCTCCCTTTAAAAAGGACGTTTTTGGCAATGTCAAAAGTTTTTGTTCTGTTGTCTCTGGAGAAGGCGTCACATTCTTCTGAAGGGGCTTAAGGACAAGAAATAAACGAACAATACATCAAATAAGAACCAAGACGCAAATCCAACACTCCACCCTGAGAGAGAAAGACAGAGAGGACACAGGAAGGCAGAGCAAGAAAATGAGACAGAGATATGTGAACCAACAGACAGATGGATATATCTGATGGGCAAGTATACAGTGTAGAGAGACAGAAAGAGAGAGATGATGGATGGATGGCAGTGAAGATGGGCAGGGTGGGTGTGGAGGTGACCAAGAGACAGAGACTCAGAGGAGGAAGCCATCCTTATTCTTTGCCTAATCATCATCATCATCATCATCATCATCATCATCAGGTTCTTGGTAAATGTGCTTTTCTAGGGTGTCCTTATTTATCATATATACCACAAATCAACCACTATCTCACTCCATAATTGTGCCTATGGAAATAATGAGTTATGTTGTCTTTATCCATGGAATGGATTGGCTAGAGAACATATGTGTTGGGTGATACCAGTAGGGTTCTAGTTCCATTTTGATTCCCACCAACTTCTAGAATGGAAAAAAGTCATCTGGTTAACCAACAAACTCATTGGACTCAAGTCACATGAATTTACTTGTTCATTCATTTTTCGGTGCGTTAGTAAATCCGAGTGCAAGTCAGGACTATCCCCTGCACGGTATACCAGCCCAATACTCACACCTAATGGCAACTGATGCCAATCCTCAAATCACCTTATATATGATGAAAGGTAGGCGCAAACTGGAGGACAACCACGTGGACAATACGCAAAACCTCTTACAGACACTGAGCTTAGGATCAGACCTTGGACCCTAGTGATATGGACCTTCATGCCACTGTGCCAAAATGAATGCATAGCCAATCACCAAACAATGCTGCTAGCCACTCCCCCAGGTGCCATTAGGTTCTGTCTTGAGGGGATTTCATTACCACACTGGAACCTTTGGTAGTAGACTCATGGCCAATGTGGAATAGTTTGAAAAAATGCAGTGGCTGTCTTTATATGATTTAGAGGACGTGTATTAGCGCTCACCATCCTGGTTTAGTCAGCAGGTGGGAAACGGCGACAACTGAACAATGACACCCAGCTTGGCTAGGACTCACTCACCAACGATATTCTTACAGAACAGCTGTTAATCTACTATCTACTGTAGAGTGCTGTAGTACTGTTCTACAGTAATGGATGATGATGATGATATCACTCTTCCTTTTTCCTCCCCTAGATCTCCATGTCCTGGTCACCAGCGCCCTAGTCACAGACTCGTCACCAGCTGCATCTGTCCATCGCCTTCTCCGTGGGAGGAGTCTAGCCCCAGACGACTATCCTCGTTGGTCCGGCGTGATGGGGGCTGGTAGAAGGCAGAGACATGGGCGTGTCTCCCTGTGCTGAAGTATAATTCATCAGGGGGCAAGGCTGAACGAGGCTCAGTTCCCAAACCCTCAGGGCTGCTGTCAGGATAGGAAGAGTCTCTATCTCTTGCATACAGGGAGGAGGAGTCAGGGCCAACTCCACCCACGCTGTCTGTAATTTCAGCCGAAAAGCTTTCTGAATCCTCTTCACTCTGATAGAACACTGACTGTGTGTGCTCCAAGAGGCGGGGCTTCTCCGGCACGTGGGGTTTATCAGGAACACGTGGTTTATCGGGAAGGCGGGGCTTCTCCAAAGCCTTGTAAAGTGGTTCCTCTTCATCCTGTGGAGGTGGCGGTGGTGGGCGGGGAAGAGGACGTTGGGGTGGCTCCCTGTGACCCATCCCTGCGTTCATGTACTCCCGTGGCTCCGCCTCCGTGTCCGTGTTGCTGCTGTAGCGATCAGCAGCAGGACGCAGGTTGCTCTGCACCAGCTCAGAGATGATCATCTTCTCCAGTGCTGCCGCATCTGACAGGTTCCTCCTCATACCTCCTGGAGGCTCCGACCCTCTGGGGGTCAAAAGGGCAGGGCTGACGTCTCCCACAGCGACACTGCCAAGGAGGTCAGAACTTCCACCATGCACTGAGTAGCTGTTATTGTAGTTTCCATTCAGACGAACAGGCTCCAAGCCACATGACTCACGACTGCGGGATAGAGTGCCCTCTACAGGACAGAACAAAAACAGCAATCAATCAGCTGACACAACACTTCTTTTAGCGAGGAGTGATAGAATAAAAAAAATCTTGGCAAGACTTTTAGATCTCAGCGTGAAAACATCAGTTTTATATGATCATTTTCAACTCCCATTAACATCCTGATGTTAGCGTTAAGACGTTAGTGGAACCGACGGAGATGTGGTAGCGTATGACCATGACTTAGTATATAACTCAGACTCAAATCTTAAACTATAAAAACAACTGTTTTCAGTGTGGCTGCTGTCATGCATATTACAACAAAAACAAAAACAACAACAGGCAAAAGTGATAAAAGTGTTGTGTTTGTGATCATGGATAAGAAACAGCAACATAAACATGTGAGACAGTAATGTTATAACAGGTATTCCGTACTTGAGTTTCTGAAGGTACCTGCAGATCAGAGACAGACAGAAATAGAGACAGCAAGAAAAAGAGGAGGTGGTGGTAACGTGACAAATGCAGAGAGATACAGTGACAGATACGGAGAGCGAGATCGCAAGATGTACAGATAGATAAAGGAGGAAATAAAGGACAGAAGGAAAAGACAGAGTAAATCCATATAAATACATTCACTCAGAACCGAGTATATTAATGTAGGACACACACACACACACACACACACACACACACACACACATACACACACACACACTGACCAGTGGAGTTGAAGACAGCCGGTGAGGGTGGGTTAAATGTTTCAGCCAACAGCGTGTTATAAGGGGAGGAGCCAGAGCGAGTCTGCAACACTGGATTGGCCAGGAGATGATTACCCATAGTTCCTGTAAAATATGCAAGCATAAAGCTTGCATCATAACTCCTGAAGGTGTGGTTGTTTCATGACACATGGTCATGTCCAAAGCCTGTGATAATCACTTGTACAAAACCAACGGAAACAACAGTTCTAGTCTGATTTTACACACTGATGGAGTTGTAGGAGAGAATGCTTAAGACACACGAATGAGACAAAGCAACTAGAAACAAGAGACTTGAGATCTGCAAATGGGGAGACTGGAGACACTGCTTGGTTTCCTACTCAAGCTGATCTGTCCATTCATCTATTTCCATACTGTTTATCGTACACAGGGTCGCGGGGAGTCTGGAGCCTATCCCAGGGAACTTGGGGAACAAGGCAGAGAACACCCTGGACGGCCAAACCATCGCAGGGCACAATCACACATACTACGGACAATCTGGAAATGCCAATCAGCCTACAACACACGTCTTTGGACTGGTGGAATAAACTGGAGTACCAGGAGGAAACCCCCTCCAGAATATGCAAGCTCTGTGCACACAGGATTCAAACCCCCAACCCCGGAGGTGCGAGGCAAACGTGCTAACTATTAAACCATCATTAACCACCCGCCGCACACACACACACACACACCTGCTGATGTGTCCAGTTTCCCAAGTGGTGTCAGTAGAGAGACAGACGGATGTGTGTAGAGAGACAGACAGATGCGTTACCTCTGTTGAGGGTGGGTGTGTTGTTGAGGTCAGCCATGAAGGAAGACTCAGTCTGCCTGCGAACTGTGTCATTCCACATCCTCCGTATACGACTCTGAACACACACACACACACACACACACACACACACACACACACACACACACACACACAAAAACACAGGTTATGATGTTCTCATACATTTATGCATGAATTGTTATAGGTGTTAAACATTCTGTGTGGCGTGTAGACTTGAGTGATTAGGTTTGAAGTGTGTTACCTGTCGGTGCACTTGATTGTGTCTCGATTGGCCTCCGCTGTAGTATCGGTTGTTTCCACGGTGCGAACTCTTCAGGGACCCATGAGAACCACCAGATGCGGCATGACCACAGCAGGATGATTGACGGAAGCATTTAGCATACTCCTTCTGAACCTGGACCCAAATCAATGTTTATAATAATAATAATAATAATAATAATAATAATAATAATAATAGTGTTATGCACAAGACTGTTTTTTAGTTTTTTAAAAAGGTAATTCCTCCTTGAAAACTAAATAAAAGGTCAATAAAATGCTTGAACTGCTGTAGACAGCACATCCTCCATGCATCATCAAGTTATAAGGAGTTTCCACTCTACAGTATGTGCTCTTAGTTTCAGCATCAACACCACCATGTCCATATGGGCACATTTGAAAGTTTAGCATGTCTTTAAACATTATATCACACACAGATTTATTATTTAGTATGATTAAAAAAAAATAAAAAATTAAAAAGAGAACTGTCTAGTCCACTACATGTGGAATTGCTGGTAGACTACTCAAGTCAGCAGTTGTGAAACCCTTATTATGTATATTATTATACCCTTATTATATATATTTCCTAAGGATGGATTATATATTTTAAAAAAATGAAATAAAAGCACATGCAATATACCTTCTTCTGCAGTGCACAGTGAAAGATGAAGATAAACAGACCATGCAGGGCATTAAAGGATGTGAAGAGGTAGGCCATGAGTGCACTGTTTTCACTGATGAAGAGGAGGCCAAAGATCCATGTTAACGTCACCAACAAGAGCAGAATGACTGAAGACAGCGTCCAACACCTGAGAGATACCAGAGCGAGAAAGAATGAAAAAAAAATTGAAGTTAAATGCAAAAAGTTCAATCAAACAGATGATAGAACGTGTCCTTGTATCCTCTCTCAAATACTACAAATGTTCTACTACTGTATGAGTGTTGAAGTTCATTCCTGGAATATATACTGCGCCATGAAAAAGGATTTGAGCCCTTCCTGATTTCTTTATTTTTTGCATATTTGTCACCCTTAATTGGTTCAGATATGCAAACAAAATTAACAAGACACCTAGAGTAAACATAATTACAGTTTTTAAACGTTCATTTCTTTTACTGATGGAAAAATGTTGGCCTGGTGTGAGAAATCTATTACCCCCTTAATTACTCAATCAACCAATGAACCAAATATAATTGATAATTGGATTCAATAGACTAGACACGTCCCGGTTTTATTACTGTCAGCGCTGTAGAACCTGAACATCAGTTAAACAAAGAACCCAGGAAAAAATCTCAGGAGCTGCAGTCCTCAGATAAGGTCAGTATTAGAAAGAGACTGAGCAAAAATAGCATTCATGGGAGAGTTGCATGGTGAAAAGCACTGCTAACTGAGAAGAACATAAAAGATTATCTCACATTCACCAAAAAACAAAAAACACCTTGATGACCCCCAAGCCTGTTGGGATAATGTTTTCTGGACTGATTCATTTAAAGTGGAACTTTTAGAAGATATGGGACCTGTTACACCTAGAGTAAAGCTAACAGAGCATGCTACAATAAGAGCATTATATCAACAGTCATGGTGGTGGTAGCGTGATGGTTTGGGGATGCTTCAGAGCCTGGCATGAAATCTGCTCTCTACCAGAACATCCTAAAGGAGAATGTCTGATCATCAGATGATCATGATCTGAAGCTCAGGCACAATTGGGTTACACAGCAAGACAATGTTCCAACCGACAAGATCAAGCCCTCAAATGATAATGATTCTTTATTGATCACGTATACATTACAGCACAGTGAAATTCTTTTCTTCGCATATCCCAGCATGTTAGGAAGCTGGGGTCAGAGCGCAGGGTCTGTGGAGTGGTCTAGTCAAGTTCTGACTTGAAGCCCATTGAGATGCTGTGGCGTGGCCTTAAACAGTCAGTTCATGCTTGAAAGCTCTCCAATGTGGATCAATAAAAGCAATTCTACAAAGAAGAGTGAGCCAACATTTCTCCACAGCGATGTCACAGACTGATTTCCAGTTATTGGAAGCATTTGTGTGTAGTTGTTACTGCTAAAAGTGGCACAACCAGTTAGTAAGTTTAGGGGGAAATGACTTTTTCACATGGGTGATATAGGTATTGCATAACTGATTTCCTTCAGTAAATAAATGATTATTTAAAAACTGTGTTTTGTGTTTCTTTATGTTCTTCTTGTCTTATATTACATTTCATTTGACAAATATGCAAAAACAGAGGATATCATGAGGGGGCATATAATTTTTCCACAGTCTGCATATGGCCCTCATACAAAAGTGAAAAAAAAAGTAGTGAATAAGGTGTGGTTTCATAAATACAGTCTCTCCTCAATCACTGACCTTGAACTGCTATACCTACTGCTTTGACCCCCCCACCAAATGACCACCCAAATGACCTCCTAAATGACCTCCTAAATGACCACCCAATGACCACCCAAATGACCTCCTAAATGACCTCCTAAATGACCACCCAATGACCACCCAAATGACACCTAAATGACCACACAATGACCTACTAAATGACCTCCTAAATGACCACCCAATGACCACCCAAATGACACCTAAATGACCGCGCAAATGACATACTTGATGTTGTCGAAGCGGCTGGAGTCAGGCTTGAGCACGTTAGAATGGCGGATCATCCTGTGCACTGTGACCATTAGGATTACCAGATTCAGCTAGGGGTCAAAAGTCAAAGGTGCAACATAAGTTGTGACACACAACAAAGAAAGACAACAAACAGCTCACTAAAAGTTTAAGTTTATAAATTCAAGTTCATCTAGCAACACTATCTTGCCGCATTAAATGATTTTAGGTAAGTGAGTGAGGCGAATCAGTCATATTAGAGCCAGAGTGAATTTGCAGGTGTATAAGAAACAACACAATATGTATAGTCAAGGAAGGTGATCGCTAGCTTAATGTAAAGAAAGGAGTATGATTAGCTGGCTTATGCAATGCTATGTTACTGGTTCCTTGTAACTTACCAGGATAACAAGGGAGACAGGGCCAATAAACAGCCAGATGAAGTAGTTATCCACACGCAGCCAGCAGCTATGCAACAATATGTGTTAATACACAAACATACACACACACAAATGTGCTTTATTGTGTTTATTTGGATCCGTGCAAGCTCTTAAGTATAATGATACACATAATAATAAGATTGTCATACCTGGTGGGGCTGGAGTAGCCAGTGTAGTCGATGGAGGCCGAAATGGCCACCACCAACGTAGGAAAGCCATAGGCAGCAGTGTAGTAGTACTTCCTACGTGAGGACGGACTCTCGAACACCTCGACCAGCAGCACATAGAGCTGAACGGCCTCGACACACAACCAACAAAAGACAGAGAGAAGGAAGAAGTGCAGCAGAGCAGCTAGCACAGGGCATGCCACCTAGAAACACACACACAGACACACATAATGTAGCCTCCATTCATCTGCCACCGCCCCCCACCGCCCCAATTTAGTCTTGGCCAATTCTCTAATCAGAGGAGAATACGGTGATTCCTCTGAGACACAGGAAGCCAGCCAACTGCATCTTTTCGAACTACTGCTCATGCTGCATCGCGGGGCAGAATAACAAACTCAGAGGAAAGCATACCCACCCTGTGTCACATGCAAGAGCTCACACACACCCATGATTAGCGAGTGTCGCTGTGATCGATAGGGAAGAGACAGTGTGCCTCTCCTCCCTCCCTGAGAGCACGGCCAGTTTTGCTCTCTTGGACTCCTCGCCATGGATTTGAACTTGCAAACTCTGGATGATAAGGCAAACACTTTTACTCTCTGTGTTGTGACCAAATCTGTGCCCCTGTCATTACCAGATCTGCACCCCCTGTGCCATTACCACATCTGCCTCCTCTGTGTCATTACTAGATCTGTGCCCCTGTGTTATTACCATATATTTGTCCCATGTCATTACCACATCTGCACCCCTGTGTCCTTTCCAGATCTATGTCCAGTGTCAATACCAGATCTGCACCCGTGTCCTTATCAGATCTGTGTCCCCTGTGTTATTATGAGATATATGCCCTTTGTCAATACCAGATCTGCACCCATGTCATTACCACATCTGCCTCCTCTTACCAGATCTTTGTCCCATGTCTTTACCACATCTTCGGCCCCCATGTCCTTACCAGATCTACGTCCTGTGTCATTACCAAAACTACACCCTCTGTCATTACCAGATAGGCACCCACGTGTCTTTACTAGATTTGCATCGCCTGCTTAGTTTCCAGATCTACTTCCGCTGCGTCATTACAAGATATGTACCCCTTTGTATCACTGCCACACCTGTGCCCCCGTGTTCTTCCCAGATTGGCGCCTTCTTTGTCAATGCCCTATCTGTGTCCCTAATGTTCATACCCGATCTACAGCCCCTTTCTCATTATCCAATGTCATTCTTTTCACTGAGCATCTTTAGATGTGACATCCTTACCACTGAATTAACCCCACACTCATCTCCTTCTACTGAAATCACCACATTTGGTGAATTGGGATTGCCTGCACGTACGGTGTAGTGGGTCCTGTCCATGCCGATGAGGAAGAGGAGCTGCGAGATGAAGAGCGTGAGGCACAGGTTCTTGTGGATGGTGGTGCGCTCGCTCTGCACGGCCTTTACGCAGCAGAAGGTGGAGATACACAGAGCCAAACACACTAGGGAAATCACCATGCCCACCCAGGAAACGACAAACAGAATGAGAGCCTGCATGCCACCCGTGTACTGAGAAACAGAGCAAGAGAAAAAGAGGAGATAAACTTTAGTGAAATATATTATCAGGATAAAAAGTAGAGAAAAGACTTAGTTAGTGACTGTGTGTGTGTGTGTGTGTGTGTGTGTGTGTGTGTGTGTGAAACTCACAGCAGGTGTCTGGCGGCTCATGAGCAGAGCGAAGTTGGTGAGATGCGAGCAGGAGCAGGTAGTGTGTGTGTTGTTGCTGTATACAAGCCTGCAACCCTGAGAAGACCACTGACCCGTCATCGAGCGCTCCGAGTAGTTCCAGAATGAGCAGTTTGGCCCATAGTGATTCTCTAGCTGCAGCAATACCAACAGAAACGTACAAACCACATCTTTCTCTGTTTTAACGGCTTGAACCTTGCATTAAGGCGTAAAGGAGAGTGGCGTGTGTGTATACCTGTAGGTGTCTGAGTGTGAAGTTGACAGGTTCAGTCAAAAACACACGGCTGGACTCTTTATTGATGGAGGCAGATATTACATGGGAATTGACAGCCAGAGTCCTCGCTCCTGACTTTAGCTCCACCTCTGTCTTCACCGTGGCGTTTTGGGTGGACAGGAAAGGGCCGAGATTTTTATAAAGCGCAAACACCACCTTCACCTGACCTGCAAACCCAAACCACAGCGAATTCAATCACACAGTACAATCCCACAGCCACCAGAGGATAAGGAACTGTATTATCTGATTAGAGGGACACACAGTGGCTGTTGCAGCAAACGTTCCAGCTTTGTGTCATGACCTGAGGAACCAAATCCAAGACCCGGTGTTATACAGATACGTGTGTTTTCTCCACATGCAGGTAACATTGGGTTATAAATGTCAACATGTAATGGTTTTGTTATTAGGAGTAATTATTTATTGCCAATCATTTGTTTGCACTGTATTAATTGCTTTGTCAATAGTGTAGTGAAGAGCAGCCATGCAGATTTTACTCAAAGAACACTTCATGAACATTTGCTCATTGCGAAGCCTTGCTGATATTATGCAAGTTCCGATGTGTTTTGTCCTTTGTTGAGATTGCTGGATTTGTCTCTTGGTCCCCATTCACACCTGGTGTTAACACGTGTCCCGGGTGATCGGATCAAAAGTGGACAGCCGAGACTCATAGACGTTCACACACGGCATTACGATGCATCTCCAGCAGCCGCTTGTGATCGGAATTCATACATCGTTTCCACTGGAGAAAGGCTGTCACGCATGTTTATTACGTCTGTCATTTATTTTCAGGCAGAAATGATATCTCATGTACCTGTATGGACATTTTTAATTGCGTGGTCGGCTCATGAAATTTCCAAATGAATGAGAGATGAGACGACAAATGAAGCTAGAAAATGCAGCGGCTTTCATATCAGTTGTTATAGCATCGCCTTTATCAGTTAGCCTAGCAGCAGAGAGCTAGTTTGCGATTAGTTGGTCGCGTTCACATGGTTAAACGTTTGTGTACCCCTGACCATCACACCCATATGTGCTTGCTGAATGTCCCATTCCAGATTTATTCTCTCTTTTCTGTGATAATGCGCTCTTCTTTCTTGAGAAGGCTTACCACTAGATTTTAGGGCGTGGCCGTGGGGATTCGTGTTCATTCTGCTTCAAGAATGTTAGTGAGGTTGAGGTCAGGTGCTGATGATGAAGTTCCAGTTCATCCCGAAGGTGATGAGTCATTCGGGTTGAGAGTGCAGGACACTCACATTCTTCTACCTTCTTCCAATCTTCACGTCTTCATGGAGCTCGCTTTGTGCACAGGAGCATCGTCATGCTGGAACAGTGTTTGGGTTCCTCTTAGTTCCATCCATCCATCTTCTACTTCATGCTTACTCCTTTTTCAGGGTCACGGGGAACCTGGAGCCTATCCCAGGGAGCATTGGGCACAAGGCGGGGTACACCCTGGACAGGGCGCCAATCCATCGCAGGGCACAATCACATACACACTCACACACCCATTAGATACACCAATCAGCCTACCATGCATGTCTTTGGACGGGGGGAGGAAACTGGAGTACCCGGAGGAAACCCCCGCAGCACGGGGACAATGGTCCCAGCGGGGTCCCAGCGGGAATCAAACCCCGGACCCTGGAGGTGTGAGGTGAACGTGCTAACCACTAAGCCACCGTTTGGAGAAGAACCACATATGGGTGAGATGGGTAGGTGTCCACAAACCTTATAGTCCTATAGTCTACATCTTCACATGTATACTCACTCTGCCTCTGAATCTCCACTCTTACACTGGTTTTACTTGTACCTTTTTTCCACACCACCAAATAGTTACTCTTATATACTGAATTAAAAAAAACACCTAATTTTGCACACAAGGCCGACCTGATTATGGGGTCAACCTCTCCATGCAGACCAGCAGTTTTGACAGTTTGTTTGGAGGTACTGTTTCGAGTATGTCCATCACCACCAGCTCTGGCCAGAACTCCCTCCTGTTAGATTGTGGTGGTGCCTATGTCTTCTAACATCTACCTGCCTATCATATTTGTTCTTTTGGCGCCATTGCTACTTAGCTCATTGGTCTCCTAGTCTCTAAGCTCCCTACCACTTGGATTCCCTAGCTCCTTAAAATGAACTTCTTTTTCTCCTGATTTGTGATCGGTTGCTGGTTTTGAGCTTTTACCATGTTTTCTGGATGTCTTTCATGCATGTCCCCATGTTAAACCTGTCTTTCAACTGGCTTTCAGAGATGAATCTTAATATGTCATTTCATCAAGAGATGATCAAGGGATGGTTCAGAATATGGCATTTTGTCTCTCAGTTGTTACAGACAGCAAAACAAAGAGCAAGACCGAGAGCAAGACAGAGGACGATGGTTGCTCAGTGGTGAAGACATTGGCCCACTGTTGGAAAAGGCCATGAGTTCAAATCCCAGCACTACCGAGCTGCTTCTGCTGGGCCCCTGAGCAAGGACCTTAACCCTCACCTGCTCAGTATAAAATGAGATAAATGTAATGTCCTTTCACTTCTGTAATCGCTCTACATAAGGTCATCTGCCAAATGTGATAGATGTAACGTAAGAAGGAGTCAGAAGGTTTACCATTACGGCTGTACTGTTTGATTGTAGCTTCAGAGAGATGGATGGTGCTGTCACTGTCATATGAGTGTGGGAAGTGCAGATCTCCAATCTCCGTATCCGCATTCAGGACATACACCTCCAGATCTAATACATACACATGTAAGTACAACAAATGTTTTTTTCCAATATATTTACTGGTTTGTAGTTGTCCATAATGCCAAGAAACACCAATTTATTTAGCCTTTTATTTTTTAGCATTTATATCTGTTGGGTCTCACCAATATTGGGCGCGCGCTCGCTAAATCGCCCCTCATAGAGGTTGTTGGCCAGCAGGAAGGAGCCTTTCTCCATCACGTCTAGCAGCATGGTGGCCGTGTGAGACTGATCAGTCATGTTCATGTCCTGCCACGAGTCCAACGCCTTCAAGCTCAAAAGATTATCGGCCGTCTGCACCATGGCCTGTATGAACAGAAAGACAGAGAAGCAGATCATAAACAAACCTAGGGAGAAAGTGACAGAAAGAAATATAACATTATATTATCCATCTATCCATGTTCTGTACCGCGTATCCTACACAGGATCGCGGAAAGCCTGGAGCCTATCCCAGGGACTCGGGGCACGAGGCGGAGGACACCCTTCACAGGGTGCCGATCCCATCGCAGGGCACAATCACACACTCGCACACTACGGACAATTTAGAAATGCCAATCAGCCTACAACGCATGTGTCTGGACTAGCGAGGAAACCCTCGAAGCATGGGGAGAACATGCAAACTCCATGCAAAATCCCCCAACCCTGGAGGCGCGAGGCAAGCGTGCTAACCACTACGCCTCTGTGCCTACTATATTATATTACATTATATTACATTTTACTCTTAAATTTGTTGAAATTTAGTGTTTTTTTCAGCAGCTATTGTGCAAACGTTTCAGTTAAAAGCTTTTATGTCCTTGTTGGATTTTTTTATTTCCATCCTAATGTTCTTCTGGTTATCTTGTCTTGTCTGAACTCCAGAAGCTCACTAACAATGTTGCTGAAGCTTAAAATTTCCCTTATAATCGCAAGTTTTAGACACACTGGCAATTTCTGTGTAGTATCAGTGTGGTCCTTGAGTAGTTTTCCTTGGTGTTCCCGTTTCTCTTTCACGTTGCTTCATTTTTAAAATAATTAATAGCTAATTTTAGGGACCTTTTTTAATATGATCTGAGTTAGCATTTCTTCTAAACAGCAATTTGCTGTTTATGTCGGAACAACCTGGAAGTCAAAAAGCCTGTATGTTCTTTAGGAATTCTTAGCTGAAATATACAGTATATTGTGATAAATACTGTTACTGTCAAAATGACAGGAAATACTGTGATATTATAATTGTTTTCTGACTATATCACTCATCTCTGCTTTTACTGTTGCTATGAAAATGTTACCTGAATGAACGCTCTGCAGGTTCTCTCTCTCTTCTGAAGCTGCAATAGAATGAAATGTTTTTAAAATAAAGGTTTTTACATGTAGAGATCACACATGCACTGTGTGTGTGTGTGTGTGTGTGTGTGTGTACTTTGTTGTAGTTGCGTGTGGCCGAGTCCTTGTTGGCGGGCCGTAACGCCTGGAGCTGAAAGTCCAGAATGTCCAGCAGCTGCTCCATCAGACGCACAGAGGAAGTGACATCACCAGCATACACCTGTCCCCGTGTGTGATTGACGAGCACGGCAGCAATATGTGCTGCATTCTCTCCACTCTTTATCTAGATCAGGATAAAAGTGGACATTTAGAGTGTTTAGAAAAACGCAGTCAATATTAAATGAAACGTATATGTCGTTTATTCAATTCAACTAATAGTATTTATCCCAATTTGTATGTACTTAAACAATTGCATTGATTTGCACATTCCCAGAGATGACCTGTGACCCCTGACTGACCTTCTGAGCGACCTGGTTGACCCAGGGTGATGTACAATTACTAAGGTCAGGACCTCTGGGGTTCCACACCACCTCGTCAGCCATACAGTGATAGGAGGCTAAACCTAAAGGTTGACAAAAGGAGAAAGAATTTGTTTTTTTAATGTTTTAATTAACTTTTAACACTTGGGAGAAAAGCAAGGCTTTTGCTATAAATCCCCATGAGTCCTTGGATTCCCAGATTCCCAATATTATAGCCTCTATCCTCTACAAATTGATGATGCTTAAAAATCTTGTCTGACACAGCCATCCTTTCAGTTTTGGTTTGTCTTTTGTTACAAACATTCCATCATGTAGAACAGCAAGCGGAAGACAAAAGCATTATTTTTAGCCCCCTGGGTGGTGTTCAGAACAGATGTGACCAATTCCAATTGCGGACAACATACTTTATGACTTTTAACACACTTTTGACCAATTTATCACAGACTGTGGGAATAGGTGAAGCTCTGCCCTAGAGACACTGATCTACAGACACTCTAGGTGGAAGATTAACTGGCAACCTGCTGGAGTCCCACGTTGTTAGGAGTTCTTTACACACAACTTAATCTGACCATCCTGCTTAGGTCCAACTGTAAAAATGTTAATGACTGCCATGAACGCTGGTCAGAATTCGCAGTCCAAGGGATGACTGTAAGCGAATAATTCTTTTAATAATCCAAATGTAACACCAAACCAGGACATTACCTCTCCCTATCAACAGAGGTGATGGTCTCCAGAGGATTGGCGAGATCTCTGCCGAGTTCTCTTCATATCCGGTTCACGTCCAGACTCCTCAATTTATAAACACACTTGGAAGAGTGATTCATTGTGAAGTCTTGCCTAGTACTGCAGTTGTGTGAGTTCTGAGCCATGCTATTGCACTGATCATCTGTACTGTCTTCTAGCGGTGTTGGGTTAAACTGAAGCAAAACTGACACTGTGCTTCTATCCAAACAGCTGCTTGGTGAACCTAAATGGGCCTGCAGTAAATGCAGTCCATTCTCTGAGGTTCTCTCTACTAGTCGACTCGGGAGAGGGTAATTAGTTTGCTTCTGATGACAAACTGAGGCTTTGTATTTTGCTCTTGAGGATAATATCTCTCACTTGTCTTGCCTCACCACCGTAAAGTGGTGCTTTAGGGTCAGCAGTCCTTGCCACAACTACCTCATGTTGTTGATTTACAACATAGTGCTCTACCTTCATTCAATCGCAACTTTCTAAAATCAAATGGCCTTTTTGGTATTGTAGAGATATCTTCACTTCTCAGTTATTTCTAGTTCTTTCTTATTTCTGCTTCCTGCCACAAGCTTTACCACTTGCGATGTATTTAGATTGTTGTCCAATTAGGACAGTTGAAGTCACTTGAAAGCTGTGTTTGGTGGGCACACAAATACTTACCGAGTGATCCTTTTGGGCAGGGTCTCTGGACATTCTCTCCGTGGGGTGTTTGGGGCCACTGTACTCCACGGCTCACTCTTTCCTCACACATAGGAGTGCGGCCTCGTGGCTGGCGAGGTGGGCGCAACGTCACGGGCACCGAGGCCGTGATGGGCCGGCCACGGTTTTTCGAACCGGCTGGGTTAAATGTCACTGAGAGTGGGGGGCTTGGACTGAAGCCCAAAAATACTGTAGATGAGACAGGGGAGAGAGCAGTGGTGGAGGACAGGAGTGGTGTGGAGAGAGGGTCTGAGAGAAACAGAAAGGGATTTTTTAAAAAAATTCTGTTTATAGAGTGATGGGAACAAATTATCAAGCTAGCTAGCTATTTAAATGACGGCCTTGGGTATAATGCTAGCCAGCTAGCTATATTTAATACCTTTTTAAACACAGTGTAATAGAATATTGTCAAAGCATCAGAAATGCAAATAAAATGGTCTCTTGCTGTCTCTGACCTGCAGTGGGCTGTGGGGGTCTGAACTCCAGAGGGTAGCGTAGGACATTGTAGTTGTTCCACACGTATAGCTGATTGTCTCGAGGGTTGTAACTGATAGACGAGATGTGTTGGTATGGGTTGGGAAAAGCGATGCTTACAGACTCTGCCCTTTCTCGTCGTGTGTCATAGGCATAGAGTATAAAGTCCCCACCCGCCTCACTGTCATCGTCCTGGTAGACGGAGCGAACGGCATACAGGATACCGCACGCAACAAACGCATCCGATGCCATGCGCTTCTCAAAGCCTGTCTGCCATGTCCCTTCAAAACGCAGTGTGTATGGGTTCACCTGCGCAATACGGAGCATGAAGAAAATAGTTAGAATATGACATGGAGCATATCTAATCAGAACAGAGGACAGAGAACTTTCAACTGTAAGATATCTCAAATGTAAGTCACTTTTATAAATGAATCAGTCACATGGAAAAAGTAAGTACACCCCTACATTTATCACACCGTCAAATCCATATAATTAGAATCAGGTGTTGAAGATTCCAGTGATTAGAACCTGCTCAGGGAGTGCAGATGGAACCGGTCTTATTTATCTCTCTCTCATATCTAGTGTCTGGCGTTCCCTTTGTTATTGAGGTGTGTGGTGTCATCATGCCAAGAATCTAAAGAGTTCTGTATGGCCTTCAGAAAAAAGGTTGTGGATGCCTATGAGTCTGGCAAGGGGTTTAAAAAGATCTCAGAATTATTTGAAATACATCGTTCCACTGTAAGGAACATCATCTACAAATGGTGCAGATTTCAAACGTCTGCCGATTAGTCCAGGACTGTCCATCCCAGCACAAGAGATGATCGTCTGTTGCAAAAAGAAGTCTCCAAGAACCCCAGTATTTCATCACAGGACCTGCTAGTAAGTCTTGTAACTCAGAAAGAGATTACACAGATTTGACCTGCGTGGAGGCGTGTCAGGAAAAAGCCTTTGCAAAACTACAGTTTGTCAATGAGCATATAGGCAAAGACCAGGACTTTTGGAATAATGTGCTCTTGACAGACAAATCAAAGATAGAGTTGTTTGGCCATAGTAACATGTTTGGCACAGACCAAAGACAGCTTTTCAGGAGAAGCAGCTCATACCAACTGTGAAGCACGGTGGTGGAAATGTTATGGTTTGGGGTTGCTTCACTGCCTCAAGGACTGGACAGCGTGCATCCATTGATTCACTATCAATTCTGCATCATATCAAAGACTGCTTGAAGATAATGTGAGGCCATCTGTCTGATAGTTGAAGTTGAACTGAAAGTGGACCTTTCAACGGGATAATCATCCTAAGCACACGAGCAAATCCATGAAGGAACGGCTCATAAAGAAGAAATGGAGGGTTATGGAATGGTCGAGTCAAAGCCTGGATTTGATCCTAATTGAGATGTTGTGGGGGGATTTGAAACGGGCAGAACATGCAGAAAACCCTCAAACATCTTGCACCTGAAAGAATATTGCATGGAAGAGTGGTCAGAAATTCCAGCAAGCCTGGTGCACAATTATACAAAACGCCTACAAAAGGTTATTTCTGCTAAAAGCGGCAATACTAGCTTCTGAGCCATGGGTGTACTTACTTTTTCCAAAGAAGAATATCCTATCTATTGATATTTCTGTTGAATACATGATTGGAAAAGCAAATTTCCCTTGTGGTTTTGTTCAAGTATATCAACTTTATTAATAGGCGCTGTTCCAAAGAGGATCAAATGTTTACTTGTCCAAATATATATATATATATAACCCAACAAATTCCATGGGGGTGTACTTACTTTTTCACTTGACTGTAGGTTAGAGATATCGCTTACTTTAACTAACAAGATCATGTTGGTGCAACTAAGATGCCATTGCTGATGTAATTAGTATGATCTCAATGGTGTAACTAGCCTAGACTTGTTTACAGATTAGTCTTCTCATAAAATAAATACGGTCTTGCTGACACAACTGCGAGAGTCTTCTGGGAAACTAGCATGGGATTGCTGATGGAACTAATATAGTCTTTCTGGAGCAATTCGCATGGACTTTCTCAAGGAACTAACATGGTTGCGATCATGTCTAGTGTAACTGGTATGCTTTCGGTGATGTACCGAGCATTATCTTGCTTGTGCAACTAGACTAGTCTACTGGTATAACAAGCATGGTCATGTTGATGAAACTGCTTGCAACTACCATGGCCTACTGATTTAACTAGCAAAGCAGTGCTTGGGAAACTAGCATGGTATTGCAGTTGTAACTTGCATGGGCCTGTTGGTGGTCTTGCATGGGTGTCTTGCATGGGCAACTAGCATGGGCCTGTTGATGTCACTAGCATGGCCCTGCTCGGACAATTAGTGTTGTCTTGCTTGGGCAATTAGAATGCTTTTGCTGGTTCAACTATCATGGCCTTGGTGGGACAACAAGCATGGCCTTGCCAGTGTAATTAGCATGGCCTTGCAGGTGTAACTAGCATGGACTTGCTGATTTAACGTCGTCTTGCTGCAGCAACTAGCTTGGTCTGGTTTGTCCAGCAATCATGGTCTTGCTAGGGCAAGTCTTGCTGGTGCTGTTACATTAGGGATTTATATTTATCACTCTTTCTGTCTCTGACCTGGCTGAGGACTATTCGTCCATTGTTCTCCTCTGTGGCGTAGATGACCCACAGGCCATGTTCGTCAACAGCAAGGTCAATATCTGACTTCCCTCCCCAGCGGTATGGTGATGTGTCATGGTAGTTGGCATTGGTCACAATGGCCTCTCCACTCTTGATGCGGGTCCGCAGGTCATATTTAACAATGTTCCGAGTTCGTTCTTTATTGTAGAACACAGCGCCATCATACACCACGAACCCTGTGCCGTCCACTCGACTCGGCAACCTGAGAACAACACACAGCCATAATGCCTTTATTTAGAAAATACTGCTCATTCACCCAGAGCAGCAAAAAATTCTTCTGTATGTTAAAACTTGATGTTTGTAGCTCTCTCTCCACTTCTTTGGAACATGTTAATGTTTTTGTAGCACTAAAGAACCTGAGAGCACACAGACACACTCACTTATAGGTAGTGGTGACTCGGCTTTGTCGATAGTCATTCCAGGACGCGTACTCGTACAGCGTGTCTGTGCGGTATGGAGTCCACGGCATTACATACAACCTATCGGCAGCCTGCAGGGGATCTTTACACCATGCCCCTGACTGATGCTCCGCCTCTCGCACCAAACTGGCCTCCAAAACACCAATCAGAGTGCCCGGACAAACGAAGACTGCGGAGAGAGCGAGACGCCAAAAGAAAAAGGAAGAAAGACAGACAGGATGGAAAGAAATGAAAAGAAAGATTGCCTGAGAGTATTAGAATACTAGAGGTACAGATTTTGCATGCAGTTTTCTCTCACTCTCTTTCTCTCTTTCTCTCTCGCTCATACTCACACACACACACACACACACACACACACACACACATTCCTCTTTCATCACTAGTTGGACGCTGGTGTGTGTTGATGCCTGTTTGCGTGAAGGAGAGAAACATGATTAAAGCAGCAGACTTATAGTGTGAGTGAGACTGAGTGCATGTAAGAAAGACAGATAGATAGATAAATAGATAGATAGATAGATAGACTTGCTACAAGTTAGTTGAGGTAGACAAAAAGGGGGAGGGGCTACATAACAGGAACTTCCTTTGGATCCAATGAAATGTGGGTTAGTTCACGAAGAGGGATGCTATTGGCTGAGGGAGGCGTCAGTCACTGACTCCCAACTTTGGTTGGTCAACTCAAGGTCAAACACACACACACACACACACACACACACACACACACACACATACAAATAAACAACAGGGCTGAACCACGTCAGGAACACTTCATTCATTACTGATACTACAAAAGAGAAGGAGTTTGTTGGTAAAATGGCAGAAATGAAACAACGGGTCTGCCCTGAAGGAAGCAAAGGGATAAACGGATGAACAAACAAGTGGAGGAAAGAAGGATGAAGAAGAGGAGGAGGAAGGAGGTTTCGCTTAGATCTGAGGAGTCCAAATTGAACACAGCAAGCAAATGAAATTAACAGCAGAGAAATGTGTGTGAGTGTGTGTGTGTGTGTGGGTGCATGGATGAACAGATAGACAGAGATAAAAGGGCCACTTATATAGCTTCTTTTAACCTTAGCAGTTATATAAAGCGCTTTGCACTGTTTCTCATTCTCACACACACACACACACACACACACACACACACACACACACACACACACACTATGCAAGGCGCTAGCCTGCCATCAGGAACAACCTAGAGTTCATTGTCTTGCCCAAGGACACTTCAGCACGTGGAGGCCCGTGGGCCGGGGATCGAACCGCCAACCCTGCGATTAGGGGACAACCCGCTCTACCACCTGAGCCACAGCCGCCCCGGGTGAGAGGTGAGAGAGCGTGTAGAAGAGCGTGTGAGAGAAAGACAGAGTGAGTGTATGTGTGCTTTTTTTGGGGTGGGGGCTCGCTGAGAGAAAGAGAGAATGAAGAAGAAAGAGGTTACATCGAACCGGACCACATCACAGGGGCCAAGGATTTGCAGAACGAAGGATAGAGAGAAAGAGAGGAAGAATGAGGGAGGGTAGGGAGGGAGGTAGGGAGGGAGGGAGGGCGAGAAACTGCGGCGTTAACAAGGTCTTTACCTTTTTGGTCCACTTCTACTCAAGCGTCGGAGATAAATAGAGAGAAGGAAGGAAGGAAAGAAGGAAGGAGGGAACAAAAGTTGGCAGAGAAGACAGAGAAGCGAGAGAAGACGGAGGAGAAAAAAGAGAGAGATTTCAGTTCACACAGCAGCCTTCTGATTTTCTTTCAAGCTTTAAAGATCAAAGTGGAAATTCATTCAACGTTAGCCATGTTGGGTAGAGGAGAGTGGGCGAGAGAGAGAGGGAGAGAGAGAGGGAAGGAGAGAGAGAGAGAGGGAATGAGAGAGAGAGAGAGAGAGAGAGAGAACAGAAGAGGGAGGGACGGGGTTTAAACAAATGGGTATGAAGGGAGGGAGGGAAGAGGGAAGCTACAGACTCCAAAATATCGCCTTTCTGTGGTATAAACGACTGAATTTTTTTGGGATTGTTAGAACAAAAATCTCCCCATTCTGGCATCCTGCAACACCCCTGTTCTCTCTCCACCCCTCCACCCCGCCCCTCCCTCCATCTGTCCATCTGTCCATGCATCCATCCATCCTTCCACTCATCCTCCCGCCTGGGGCTGCTGAGGAGCGCTGGAAACAAGAGAGGAAAACGGCAAAGCTAATGATGATGATGATGATGATGATGAAGATGATAATGGATGAATCATAAAATCAAAACATATAAGTTATCCAATAAGTATTATTAGGCATTTATGGAAGGAGCCTCCAGTGTCAGTGCCTTGTGATGCTGAGTCATCATGGTGGAGTTTTGCCTCCCTATTTTATTAATATCACTTATAAATAAGCAACAAAACTACCAAATGTAAGTTATGACTACAGGAGAAATGTTCTTCCTAAAAACTTTAGAATCGTTCATAGCATTTATGTACAATTAGTCTTCAGCAGGATAAAAACTAAATGTAGGAACTTTAAAAACGATGGCATATTGGATAACCTGTTATCAGTACATGTCTAGTTCAAGCTGGGCGCTAAGCATGGTCGGCTGTTATGATAGAACTGTCTCCATGGCAACACATCCGCTTGAACACACACACGCGGAATTGTAATGTCAACATCTCTCACCAAGGCTGTGAGACACACACACACACACACACACACACACACACACACACACACACACACACACAAGGGGAAACTCATGCCAGCCTTACAACAGGGATATAAATCAAGTATGACACACACACACACACACACACACACACACACACACACACACACACACACACAGAGGAGATGTGTGCTCACTCCTTGGGGAACTGAGAAGTTGCCACAAACACTGATCTTTCTAGACTGAACACACACACACACACACACACGAGTAAACCCTAAGCCAAAATCTGCTGAAACAGAGAGTGGAATGAAAATGGCGGATGACTTTGGGTCGTACCATTCCGCTCTGCAGTAGAGGGGGCTGGAAACACAAAATCAAGGGTTAATGCAGGTCTGAATCACTGGACCTGAAAGCAGGGGGAGACTTTCTTTATTAGAAATAAAACATCAGTGTATTGCTTGTGAACGCTGTAACAAAATGCAAGGGAGAGAAATGCAGAACAGAATGAAGAATGAATGAACAGCTGCGTCGTCACAGCTGAAAACGGCTCCTGCTCCTGGAGGACAGGAAGAACAGACCATCTGCATTAGAGGAAAATAAAGGAAAAGGTTCAGGTACTCCAGAGTGCCCCCTACGGAAGGAGGAAAGGATCAAACCCAAGTGCCCAAAACCAATCACACCCAGTGGAGGAGTGGAGAGAGGGAGGGGGTGGAGCCAGGGACGGAGGAGGTGGAGGGAAGGAAGAAGAGGGTATCAGGTGATGGAGGGAGAGGTAAAAAAAAAAGGAAGGTGTGAAAGAAGAGAAGAGAGGAGGAAAAGAGAGAAGAGGTTAAAAAAGAAAAAACAACGAGAGGCAATAATAGGCATTATTATTTTCTTTATGAAAATAAAGAAGAGGACAAAACAGAAAAAAACAGAAAAAACAAGAAAGGAAATAAAAATATATTAATAACAGATGAGAGGAGCAGAATGGATATTAAAAGAAAGGAGATGAGGAAACAATAGGCAAATAGTCACTGAGAAAAGAAGAGAAGAGAAGAGGGGAGTACGGAAGGGAAGAGAAGAAAAGAGAGAGAAGAGAAGAGAAGATGAGAGAAGAGGAGAGAAGTAAGGGGATGGATGGTATACTGGTTGAAGGAGGAAAGATTGCTGAAAATGTCTGTGTGTGTGTGTGAAGAGAGAGAGAGAGAGAGAGAGAGAGGGAGAGAGGGAGCATGGAGCATGTGATCACATTTTGTATACATGTGTGGGTTTTTTGTGTGTGACACCAAGCAATTGCAATTGTGTGTGTGTGTGTGTGTGTGTGTGTGTGTGTGTGTGTGTGTGTGTGTGTACTTACTGTATGGCACACACTCATACTGGATTTCCAGGTATTTATATGTTCCGGGGCAGGGGTCAGGAAACACATCCGCTCCGGCAACAACCACACACTGAGTACGGTTATTACACCTGAGAGAAGGAGAGAGAGAGAGCGAGCGAGAGAGAGCATTATTACACCTGAGATAGGGTGATCTATCACATAAATATATATAAATAAAATAAAATATTAGATGCCATGAGTGTATCTTCTATCATCATGTACACACCTGAATAGAGGTGGAATATGAAGCAGTGTGATAATACGAAATTAAAGATGACATTATATATGCATGACATTAAATAAAAACACTGTGCCTGGACATTTTGGACTTTTCAGTCCTCTTTCTGTGCCCCATTGTCCGTTCCTGAATATCGTGTCTGTCCCAACAGTCCATGATGAAAGACATTCCTTCCCTTTTCCCATTGGCTTTGCATCAGTGAAGACCCTCTCTCCACATTAACACTGTGAGAGGGAACAGCGGAGAACAACGGTGCCATCTTCAGCACCTCGGAATGAAACTCGATGTTTTCGAACCTTTCACAATACTTGGTCCAGTTCTGGTGTGCATGGAGATCCCCAACACCCCCATCACTGTTACATTCTTTGTGAAGTTCTTCTGAGTTCCTCCAAAGTGTTTAATGCAGGCTTCTACATGGTTCCAGTCAGGCGGCTCGCTCAGATCCACCCACATGAAGGACGAGAACTCCTCCATGGGTTCCAGGCATGAACTGTACAGACACCGCACTTGAGTACTTACCAAATTCATCCTTTGTAACATTCCCTGAACGTTAAGTGACACGAAGGTGTTCCAGAAGCACGGTGTGGACTCTGTTCAAAACCTTCTTCACTTCCACAGCTGAGCTCTTCTCCTTTCTTGAATCTCACTGGACTCATCTTCAAAAAACTTCTAGATCAAGGAGGGCGTTTTTTCCTATGACAAAAAAAAAGAATGCTTTCGAGGCTGGAAACATCTGTAGAAGCCTCTCAACATCTGGGAACAGTGACAGCCATCGTGTCTTGCTGTGAGAGGAGACTTCTGCATCCAGTATCAACAAACTCACAGTTCTCCTTCAAATTCTCTGTGTGCACGGTGTAGATGTGAAGGTATTGATGTATTTTGAAGATGATGTTCTCAACAGCAACATCTAGAGTGTCTGAACACTGAGCACCGTGAATGCTCCCATCGATAGACACACCAAAATAAGTTAATGTAGGCTTCTAAATCTCTTTATTCACAACTGCCACATACAGTAAGTGTCAGCTTTACTTGTCGAACATGCTGCTTCCCAAGGATATGAACCGGGATGAGAGCATGGGAATTTTATGTGCAATTCCGGTATAAATTTGCACTTTCTTTTGGGTGTTATTTCGACTCGGGACAGCTTCATTCACTGCTGTTGTGGAGTAACTGTTTAACTCCGAACACAACATCGCTTCACCTTCACGCGCTCACTGAGAGAAGGATAACAGCAGAGAGGCAGGAATTTGGACAATAGTTGCTACGAGCTTTTTATAATCGACCAATTGGTGTGCGAGGAGGCGGGGCTTACAGAGAGGGTTAAAGCAATGCACACACGCTCACACATCATGCAGCATTAGACCATAAACACATCATAATGAAACTAAAGCAGAATCCCAGACATTTTCTCAAATTTAGATGCTTTTTAAGATCTGAAAAGGTCAGTCCCGGACATGTCACCCTACCTGAGAGAGAGACAGGTGGAGAGAGAGATAAAGAGAGAGAGAGACAGGTAGAGAGAGAGAGAGAGAGAGAGAGAGAGAAAGAGCAGTTATTACACCTGAAAGAGATACAGGTAGAGAGAGAGAAAGTAAGAGAGAGATAGGAGAGAGAGAGAGAGAGAGAGAGAGAGAGAGAGAGGTTAATACACCTAACAAGAGAGACAGTTGGAGAAAGATACAGAGACAGAGAAAGAGATTGAGGAGCTTGAGGAGATTGAGATTGAGGAGGAGAAAGAGATAGAAGAGAGAGAGAGAGAGGGGTTATTATACCTGAAAGAGAGACAGCTGGAGAGATACAGAGAAAGAGAGAGAGACAGGGAAGAAAGATGGGGAGAGAGAGAGAGAGAGAGGACTTGATAAGGCAGCCCACATGCTACGTGAAAGCTCCAGTTAGCGCCTTTAAGAATGCTACTGGAATAAAAATCGCATGTTTTGATGCCGCATTAATAACGCAACAAAAAAAATGAGGACCCGTGGAAGTGTGTGTTTGAATGTAATTCGCTGATTTGCATAAGAACTTAATTACAGCTATCAGATTTCAGTCTCGCGAACCAGAGCTGAATGAAGAAGTATAAACACTCGCAGACGCACGAAACCAAGCCTCATCACTGACTTTATCACAAGCGTCTGTTTGTCCACTCACTGCTGCTAGCGTGATGCTAATGTCTGCTAGCAGCCCTATGAGATGTGTATTCTGATGTTCTGTTAATACTGAGAACGTGCATTGCTAATTCACCACGTGGGATGTCGGGACACGCCCGTTATTATACGCTCTACGCCTCGGATACAAGTCACAGCACCGACTTCAGCCTTATAATTGGGAGAATTGTCTCTCTCTTCCTCTCCTCGCTCTCTCTACTGCTCCTCATCGCTCTTTGCTGGGTGTTTAAAGGAAGATGGCAAGCACTCAGTGTGTGTGTGTGTGTGTGCGTGTGTGTAATGGGAGAGAGTAAGCGAGTGGAAATTGATTTGCTCTTCTAGGAAGCAGCAGCAGCACAAACAGAGGAGAGACACCGTGGCGCCACAGAGAGCGTACGCACACACACACACACACACACACACACACACACACACACACACACACACACACACACACACAGACACACTAGGGCTGCAGTAATCGATTACTCGGGCAAATATAACACAGATTATTTGGCTAATCTGTTTAGGACTGTGTCAGTGAGAGCAGGTGCTTTGCTGTGCTGTTTTTTATGACATAATAAAAAATTATCTCATGCGTCCGTATGATGAAACCAGAGCGGACGGTTTATTGTCCGTCTCCGTGTTGAGCTAAGCATGTTTATCTTTAAAAATTGCTTTAAAAGGGAAACGTGCATCCGATATTGTTGTGTGTCAATCTGTTTCTGGTGTAGGTTTCCATTCGTCTATTCACATCCAAGTAGAGAGGAGTTCGGTCTTGTATGACATAAATCACCTGACTGGGTGCATCGCCAAGATGGCCTCCGAGTGGACGGACTTCATTAGAAGGACATCAGATAGTACTTTAATGATCAAACTGGTCAAAATACACTTTCTCTTGTGCTGCAAGTGGACGCACCTCTGAGGGTCGAAAAGAAGTCGGCGATAGAGCATAGAGGAGACTCGAGTTGAAGTTAAGTGTCTGAACAAGACTTGAAAAAGGAAAACCCTGCCCAGATCCTCCTGCTGCGGAGATCCCAGGTCAGAAACTCGTTAGGATGTGTTACTAAAACAAACAGGGACTCTCCAAATATATCGCTACACAATCCGTCCAAATAATTATGCCCGACCAACAAGGCTGAATAATTGTGAGCTGATATAAATGATAATTTGACGTGACCGCTTGGTTTTAAACAGGAAGAACCGAGAAGCCCAGGCATCTCCTTCCAGGTGGTTGTATCTCTTATGATAGCAGTCAGATGCCTTTCAGATGTCACATTGTGCTCGAGCAGTGCCCTTTTGGACTGCGTACCTGCTTGGCCCATACCTTATCATGTAATTCCCCCACCCTGAAGATGTGAACTTCTTTTGCCCGCTAATATCCACCTATCTCATTGTTTTAGCTACGACTGTGGTCCGGCCAGCTGCCATCGCTGTATCAAACCCTGTGGTCAGTCCCACGCGCCGTCTTCCCATCACTCGTAAATACGACCCTGAGATACATAAACTCCCATCTTATACATAGCTCCTGTGGCTTAATAGATATATCATCAAAATAGACCACAATGCTACCCGGGTAAAAGATACCTCTGCCAAAGCAGAGATATAATATGTATGTCTAATATTTATCAACAAATCAATACACAATTTCTCGGAAGAGGATGACATGCCTCATCCAGGTAAGCAAGCAGAACCTACCCTGAGTAGACAAGATCTAACCATTTTTCATAGAGCCTTGTCAAGTTCACCTAATGACCTGTACTGGAGGCCTGCCGCACCGAGCCGCTTTCGGTTTGAGTTCAGCTAGTTTTTAAGCATCTCCGGGGAAACTTACACTACATGGCTAACCTGCCCTAGAGTACATTTTATTCTGGGTAAGAAAACTCAAACCCAAACTGGACCAATCAGCTGCGAGCAAAGTGATATAAATCTGACACATCAAAACGGACCCTTTAGTGTTTGTAGCGAAGGCTTCAGACGGAAGTGCAAATAATAAGGGAAAGAACTTTTAGGGAGGTTGTTCAACTCACTTCATGAAACAGGCCTTGGGATACATGACAATCAAGAAGACTTGAATTCTTGAAACACAAAAAAACACCAGAGTATAATCTGACAAACTGCAGTATTTTAGGGCTTAACACGGAACAGGTGTGCACATGAGGGAAACAAGACAATGGATAGACAGGGAGTAAACAGGATTGAAACAAACAAAAACAAACAAAGGCTCATGGCTAATAATAAACTAAAGCGCATGATACAATTCCTCTAAACGAGGAAATGAGTTTCAAATCAGGATTTGCAATAGTGACATTTTCTAGTTTGTAAAATTTTCGGTTTTCGGTTAAGTCTTCTGTTAGAGTGGCTTTCTTTTGAGTTAGTCCTTAGTCCTTTTGAGTTAGCTGCAAAACCAAAAGTCCAGGGGGTGGAGCTGGATTTGATCCAAGGCCTGATATAGGGTATATAAGCATACCCTTACCCTTAACCCATGATTTGCTCTACAGCACGGAACAACAAACACACTTATCCAGCCTGAAACACAATGAGATGTCTCCAGAACCCTGGACGTTTGAAATGATTTTGCCCAGACAGAAGGAGCCTGATCAGGTCTGAACCACCCCCTTCGACTTTTGGCTCTAGAGCAAGGGGTACTTGTGTCTTTTGGCTAATATATGCTACAAGAGCTTATACACAGCTTATACACAAAATGGCCAAAAGTGTGTGGTCACCTGCCCAATGACACCCATATGAGCATATATAGAGGACAGGACACTAATGTTGGGTGAGGAGGCCTGGCAATTCATCTCAAAGGTCTTTAGTGAGGTTGAGGTCAGGGTTCTGTGCAGGACACTTGAGTTCTACCACTCCAACCTTAACACACCGTGTCTTCATGGAGCTCTCGCTTTGTACACAGGGGCATCGTTATGCTGGAACAGGTTTGGGGAAATTGTAATGCTACAGCATACAATGACATTCTAGACATTCTTTGTGGCACCAGTTTGTGGAAGGCTCACATACGTGTGAGATGGTCATGTGTCCACATACGTTTGGCCATATAGTGTATCCCTGTAATAAACTGGAATGGACCATTAACACCAAGGCCATGGTCCATTCCAATATTTCCCTATGTTCTATAAGCTTGACGCAGAAGAAGTTGAGTTTTGTCATCTGATCAAATCTTGTGATCTTAACCCCCTGTAACTGGTGGACAGAAGAACGTTGTCCAAACTGATGACGGTCAAGAACAATGGCACACTGTACTCCACTGCAAGCGTGGACTTGGATAACACCGATACGAATGAAATGACTGGATGTGTCTAATGAAATACATCTTGTTTTATCACAGACCTGTGAGACATGATCTTGAAGGCATCTGGTTGGTAACACTGCACGTTCTCCATTTGAAACGGATCAGCATCGCAGATCTTGTCATCCGTGCGGCCGTAGTTGGCCGTCTCAATCATGATGACATCGCTTCCTGGGCAGCGCAGCTCAATGGGGTAACCTTCGCACGCCAACTCTCTCCTCATCAGACCAAAGGGCATCGCCGCCCTGCTCAGAGCTGACAGAGGAACAGAGAGAAGACGGGGAGGGAGATTTTTTAATCAATTCCTGCATCCCTAAGAAAACGCACGTACACATTCATCTATGCATGCTTTAGTAAAGTAATTAAAGCTCGTTTCCTGCAGTACCCACCTTGTTCTGAGGGGGTGATGTTAGTCAGCGAGACAGCACACATCCACAATAACCACAGTGACACTGCCATGGTAATGGGTAGGGATGGGCAGAGCCAGGAGGAGCGGGCAGGCTTACCAACTCAGGTTTCCCTCTCAGTTTAGGCAAAGCTGAGGAGAGAAAAAAAGGTGAATGCCAACCTATTTCTATCTGCCACTGTTCATCTTACAAGCCTTCAGTAGCACACACAACATTCTGAGATATGATCTGATGCTATAAACATGTGTCACCTTGAACTACACTATGTTAATTTGATGTCTTTTTTACTAAAAATATACTCTAGCACACCTAATCCCTGCACATCACTTAATTTCCACATCTTTAGCGGAGAAGGAAATGCAGTACTCTTCACAGAACCGGGCTAAAACAGTTAGCAAATGCTAAAACAATTACGGCAAAGTGGATTGAATTAATCAGTCTGGCCTCGACGGCCGATTGGGCATCTCGAGCTCGGTTACACTACACCAGCCAGCGTTGTTTTTCTGACATAGCCCTGATGGAGGGAGGAACATTTTATCAAATCATATGCACAAGCATCTTGATGACGGTGTTACAGCCATTTGCTTGACCATCGACGTTTGGACACCAGACGTGAGTCCTGTAAACGTGTTCCATTTGACTGCACAGATTTGATACGGCAAAGGCAATTTTGTACCCTGAAGCATGTTCTGGGATACTGCATACTCTGTGGCATTTAAACACATGCCTAATTGCCTAAAGTTAATGCTAATGGAGTGAAATGAAAAGAGCATGCGCTCTACAGTATGGACTAAAAAGCACTCCGAAAACCATGACGGAGCTCACAGCTCACGTGTGTCTCACAGCAACCTGCAGACAAGCATCAGTGTCCTCGCCATTTCCTCAACTGGTTCCTGGTACCACTGTCATTCATAAATCTCAAAATTGAATGCATCATTACATTTAAAGGATTTAAGGTCTGCCAAATATTAGTGTTAGCCAAGAATTCCCAAATCGGTGTGTCTCTAGTTGTGGTTCATCTCAAAACAAACATATCGAGCGAGATAAAAAACCTTTGACTATTTTGAATTGCGTTCCTGCTCGTCGGCCCAGCAGCTATTTTCCTGTCGAAAAGTAAAGTCACCAAAAACCACCTGTCATTTTCTAACACTATACTTTAGCTTAAAAACATTGTTGAAACCCAATTTTCTGCTCAGTAGCTTCGACAAGTAAATGTAAACACCCAGCAAGGTGAAAAAGCATTTTAAGGGACATCCCTCGGATTTCAACGCAATCGAGTAGCAGTCAAGCGTATGACTCAGCCGTGAAGGTTGGCCAGTACTTTTTTTTTCTTCAGTTGCCATTATTAATAATTGAACTTATATATATATATATATATATATATATATATATATATATATATATATATATATATATATATATATATATATATATATATATTAAGAAAATGATAGTTAAGTGAATTCTGGAGTCTTCCTGAAGCCTGTAAATGGACTACTGTTAGTTTGATGTTATAGAAAATTGACCATTTTAAAATCTGAAGTCAGTGCACTCAGGTTACTTGACTTTGTCTAGGATTCACTCAGAGCGCACACACGGATCAGAAGCTTGTCTTTTTAGCCAACTGATCCATAGACATCCACGATCCACTATCTCTAGAAAGGTTTGCAATGTCGGTGAACCCAGTAGAGTGACAAAAATCTCTGTCTAGTCCTAACACCTACATCAGAAACGTGGCCACTCGCTGAACAAGGCAATGAGGGAACAAGCCGCAGCAAATCTTAAAATAGGAACTTGGCCATCACAAAGACTCAGATTTATTGTACTCTTTAGTCGTTGGTGTACAAGGCCATTAGTGTCAATCTTTCGTGTTTTACTGTGTGATAAAAAATACGTTGGATAAAATGTACAACAGAAAAATGTCTCCTATGAAAACTGTAAAAAATATAATAATGTGGGATACCTGATCCAGAACAATTCCAGATACAATACCCTAGCATAGTGTGGTGATAATTTGTAGATGTTGGGCATATATTTAATAAGTTATATTTGTGTGTGTGTGTGTTTTCCCAAAAGTCCCAACACTGATTCATTTCTGGGGCATTAATTATGATGGGGAAAAGTTAAAAACGTGGATTAAAAAGACAAAAGAAAAAAAAAGGGGGCTTAACATCAAATTTAAGCACATTTCAGCAATTTCTGTCCAATAATAATAATAAGGGAAAGTTCTTAGTGCATCCATATCCCCTTGGGTCTGTAATATGTTCATTACTTCATTTTTTAAAAATCTACTATTGTTTCTAATATCAGTGTAGATGACCGGCCCTGTTTAATACAGGTACATTAACCTGATTCAGGGCAGGGACATAACAATTAAACTAAGCACCTTCAGTATGTTAAAATAATTATGATCTATGATCGTAAGACAGCATTAACTCCACATATTAGTACTTGCATAAAGTAGTCCTTTTGAGGAAATGGTACAAAATACAGCGAGGGGATGGAAGTATGCAAATATGATAATCTTATATACATCCAGTATAAAACACTTTACTTTTACACACAGGAATTGATGTCTTTTGAATTAGTGTTTTTAACTATGAACAAAAACATATTTATTCATAAGCATAAACAAATATACTGTATGTTTAAAAAATAAAATTAATAGGGGGAAAAGTATTACCACAGATTACCAACGTTAGCACTACATTGTTGGCGATTACAGCTTTGCGATGTCTACGGTAAGAAGTAATTAGCTTTTGCAGCACCGTGGTTCTGCTGTCTTCAATTCCACGAGGTTTTATCGGACAGACTTGCAATTTCAAATTTCAGAAGTTTGGCTAGGCCATGCAACCTTGACCTTCTTTTTTAGAAACCAGTTTGTATGTTTCGGGTCACTGTCTTATTGAAACGTCCTTGTTCTACCCTGAACATGTTGATTGGCTCTAATGAGTCCTGGTACATTGCTCTATTCATGATTCAATACCTTAGTACCATTCACCAAGAAGCAGTCCCATATCACGATGCTCCCACCTCTGTATGAATGAATGAGTCTATACTGATCACATATAGATATGCACAGTGAAATTCAGGAAGTTGGGGTCAGAGCGCAGGGTCAGCCATGATACAGCAGAGAGGGTTAAGGGCCTTGCTCAAGGGCCAGACAGTGGCAGCTTGGCAGTGCTGGGGCTTGAACCCCCGACGTTCCGATCAGTAACCCAGAGCCTTAACCACCTTAACCACCAGAGCTTTTGTGAATATTTTAGACGAGCATCTCTTTTTAGCGGAGAAACAAAATGTTGCTTGAGGTGTAGTAAAGAAGATGCGGTTCTCTGTAAACCTGCTGTTCCTGCTGCTTTAGGTCGTCCTGCACTCGGGTGACTGCTGATTTCTCTTTTCCCTTCCTCATCATTAGTCTTAGAATGCGTGGGCACCTGTCTGGAGATGATTTCCATGAACTGTCCACTTGTATATTATCGGACCAGTTGTACTGACATGGATGTTTAAGGTCTTTGCTAGACACTCTGAGAGAACCTGTTCTGAAATACATCATAATAGTCTTGTCTGATAATTCCTCACAACTTCTTAGGAAATAAAAATCCGCTGACGGCCCATCAATAGCAGGTGCTCATCCTGGTTTCAGTCGGTGGACGTCCTCGATCGGCTCTTGGTAGAAGAAAAACCAGTCAGGTGGTGCACACATTCAGACTGAGGTGAGCCACTGGAATTAAAAACTTTAATTAAATGAAATGAAAGTAAATGCACTCATAAGTCCTATGTTTTGTTGTTGTTGACTTCTGTGACTTTAGCAATAACAACAAGAACGAAATCAGTATTGAAACATCAATATTTAGTCTGGCTTTGGTTGCTCTCAGAGACAATCACTGTTTTTCTTCGCATTGTATTGATCGACTATTAGCGACCGTTATCAGAAAAAAAAAAAAGTGCCTGAAGATCTTTGTTACCAGATTCCCATCTTGCACACTTCTGACGCTCAGATTGAACCGTTTCCCTTTGCTGTGGTTAGGTCTGTTACTCCAGCACTGTCAGGATCAGTCTCATGGACTGTGTCCATTCCACTGGCACTTTGAGGAACATCAGCAGGTTGTAATTTTTTTCTTTCTCTCTCCTGGAATTCCCACCTGCAACACCATCATGCGTTAATTTTTTTTTTTTTTTGGAGGTGAGAAAATCTCCACACAGATCTTTCTTCACACTGTGTCCTTGACTCCATCCCACTGTGTTTGTTTTTCATGGCCTAAATCTTCACATTCTGAACAAATGCATGCTTGCCACGGTTGCATAATGATGTAGGAGGTTTTATGGTGGTGCATTCGTAATGAAATCAGAACCAAGAGAAACCACATTAATGTCACCAGCACATTCCCAGAAACAATTTTGGGAAACACTAGAGGTACAAAACAAGAGGCATTCAGATTCATTATCCTCCAAGATGATTCAAACAATGGCGTGCACGTTGGATTAGTGGTTCGCGCGTTCGCCTCACAGCACCAGGGTCGGGGGTTCGATTCCTGCCGCTGCCCTGTGTGTGTGGGTGGGTGGAGTTTGCATGTTCTCCCTGTGCTGTGGGGGTTTCCTCAGGGTTCTCCGGTTTCCTCCCCCAGTCCAAACACATGCATGGTAGGCTGTCTGGCATGACCAATGTGTCCGTAGTGTATGAACGTGTATGTGAATGTGTCCTGTGATGGACTGGTGCCCCGTCCAGGGTGGACCCTGCCTTCTACACCATGCTCCCTGGGATACGCTCCAGGTTCCCCTGGACCCAGTAGGATACGTGGTACAGAAAATGGACAGATGGATGATTCAAACAATTGAGTTGGCAACTCCGTAGTTATTATTATTTTTTTAATATATCACTAACACTTTTTTTTATTTCCATAGAGCCCTCTTTAGATCCTCTACAAACAATTTATAGACGATCACGAAGCAGCAGATCAAATGATGTCAGAAATATACCTTATATATAGTACTGTATATCATCATTATTAGTATGAGTATTCTGTGATTGTTTAATGCCTCTTGCTTTTAACAGCAAAGGAAAATGATATCCGCTCCTTCAATGCAAATGTTCTATCCGTGATTTTCTGAGGGTTTAAGGGCAAGTGATTGTTTTTAAAGGCATTGGTCTAGGCATGAAATCTGGCAACCTTGGAGGCGTGAACAACACACATGGAAGATTTTATTAATCTGAATAGAGAGCCCAGAAAATCCATTAAAGCGGACGCGTAACTGTATACTAAGAACTTTCCCTGTATAATTATATTGACGTAACTTTTGGAGTTAAGTCTCAGACTCTGAATATGGACCATAGTGCAAGAGACAGGATGTACAATCCCACTATGTTAGTGAATAGATGTTTAAGATGGTGGATCTTTATGACTATGAAACGTCTATTACGACTATTTTGCCTCCGTGTGATTTTCCATGGCTAGGAACGAGACATAATTGTCTATACTCGCCCCATCTGATCTCCAGTCTAACGCTGGTAATGTAATAATGTACAGACGTTCCATCTACAACAAAGATCTCACTGCAAGGACTACACAAGAATGTAGACTATCTTTCAGAGAGGATAAATCTGAAAATGCACAATGATTTTATTATGAGGACACTGCTCTTTCATGCCAAGCACCAAACAGAGTGTGAGAGAGAGAGACAGAGAGAGAGAGAGAGAACATTTGGTGGGTGTGCTACAGTGTGTGATTTTGTGTGTGTGTGTGTGTGTGTGTGTGTGTGTGTGTGTGTGTGTGTGTGAATGCTTGGAATGTGGCTTGGGAAAAAAAATGATTTACAGGCATCGGTAAACCAAGATGCCGCTAGCCTTCAACAATGTCTCTTACACACACACACACACACACACACACACACACACACACACACACACACACACTCACACACACACACACACACACACACATCGATCTGCCAGTGCCTTGACTCTCTCTCTATGCATAGTAACCATAGCAACACTGCAATGAGGGCTGCAGCAGTGCATTCAAATCTCTCCTTGTGTTTCATCCTGTATCTGTCTCAGTTCTTTTTAAATATCACACACACACACACACAAAATATTACACACACACACACACAAATCAAATGAAGGGTGCGGATGATTGTCAAAATACAATGGTATGGAAATTAGAAACCAGATTTTGTCTCATGTTCAAATGGTTACATTTCAACACACACACACACATGCGCGCGCGCACACAAGCACACACACGGTGCATACCTTGCATTCAAAACAGTTCCACAGGTGCATAATTTATTCTCTCATTCCCTCATTCTCTCTCTCGCTCCCTCTGTCTTTCTCATCTTGCAGTCATACTGCTGCTCTGTTCTTCTCCCTCATGGCTCCTCACTCTTTCCATTCTCACTCTCTCTTAAAAACACACACACACACACACACACACACACACACACACACACAGAGCTGCAGCACCTGTGGGTTCCCCAAAGGTAAAAAGTCTCACGCAAATAACACCTTCCATTTTAGTGTATGCAAACACAGGAGACTACCATTACCTTAGGCACACACACACACACACACACACACACACACACACACAGTGTAGAGTCTCTTGTGGGCGTGTCTCATCTGCTACTAGAGTCATTTGTGGGCGTGTCCCAACCTCTACTGTAGCCTCTTTTGGGCGTGTCCCAACCTCTACTGTAGCCTCTTTTGGGCGTGTCCCAACCACTACTGTAGCCTCTTGTGGGTGTGTCCCAACCTTTACTGTAGCCCCTTATGAGTATGTCCCAACTGCTGCTGTTGCATATTTTGTCTCAATTGCTAGTGTAGTCACTTGTGGGTGTGTCACAGCAGCTCTTATGGCCTCTTGTGGTCATCTCCTAACTGCTACCCTAGTTACTTGTACGCATTACCCAACTGCTACTAAGGTCACTTGTGGATCTGTTCCAACTGTAATCACTTTTAGGCATAACTCAGCTGCAACTTGTGGTCACTTGTGGGCTTCTCCCAACTGCTACTATAGCCCCTGTACAGTCTTGTGGGTGTGTGCAAACTCTACCTTATCATATATAACTGTTATATGCAAGGGCAAATATCTTTCTGTGAAAAGCCTATTTAGAAATAGTGAAGACTACTCATTGGACGGTGTGTTCATCCATCACCTCCTTGTCCAATGCTGGTGGCCCAGGGGAAGAGCTTTCACTTTCAGAAGATACCCCCTGAAGAGTCACAGAAAGTGAACAATGATATGATGAAATACATCAAACTACAGTCAAACCATCGCTGTAGGTGAACAGTAAGGTCCAAACACTGCACAGCAGCCACCATGCTGCCTTTAGATCAACCAAGAGGCATACTTTAGACCAAAAGAGAAAAAAAACTTGCCTCAGTGTTAAGAATTTAGTATTAAAGAGCTTCGGGGGAGTGACTGACTTGGGATACATGAAATGGCGTGCATGGCTTGGGAAGGGTTTTGGGCTACTTAAGGAGTACCGAAGTGTTTGGTAGTACAGGTACAGGGGCTTGAGAATGGCCACAAACTTGCATACAATCACCATAGATTCATTCACAGCATGTGGAACATTTGAACGTCGGGATATGGCCCTCACAAGCCCCAGCAAGATTAGTCCCCGGCCAAAGTTGTTGCTCCCTTCTAGGTGATTGTTAAATAGAACCAATGGTTGTGGCTGCCTCCATCCAGGCTCACAAATGACAAAAGCAGGATCTCAGTTTTAGATCTAAAAAGTATCCAAGATCTAAAAAGATTAGTTATTAAAGTTAATACACCACTGAAAAATGATAGATATTTAGAGTGCGTATCCAAAATGTCAAACCCGAGGACTATAAAAGAGATCTGAAGATATGAGATGTGGAATTACCAGGTCTGTTGAAGAAGATACTAAAGAAAATGGCAATTTCGTCAGCATTGAGTACAAAATGGAGACCAAAGGAGCTTATCTGAGGTAACATCCCAATACCATTAGCTAGTGAGCACTGCCCCACCCCTCCCCCGACCCAACCCAACCCAACCATTCCCCCCTTCTCACCCCCATTCCAGATCCCCTACAAATATATATAACTAAACATTGTAGTCTTTCAAATTTTGCTTCTACCTCCAAGATACGTAACCTGGAGGGCATGCCATCAGTATTCGAACTTGCTATAGAGCCCGTTGTGTCATCAAAATGATGTGAGTATGCATGATTACAACAGACGTATTGATGGTTTCATTTTTGATCATCATGCCTTTAAGTACTCTAAAACTAAGAAGTGGCTACTGGCAAGGTCAGAATGGGTCCTGTTGTATTAAGCACCTCAAATCTAAAGAGCTGGAACTGTTTGCCCGGTATTGGTTCTGGCAGTATACCAAAAATTGCTTTTGCTGTAAAACTTTGATCGATACAAGGAAAAGCATAACGATGGTGCCCAAGAAATGACTTCTCACCCTACACACCAAGCTGATGCACAGACCTCTATCTTTAGAAAGTCTTTCAGGTCTTTATGGTGTGTTGTATTTATTTATTTTCAGATGCTCTGGATGAGAGTCCATTTGTGTTTGGATGAATTGTTGCACTCGCATGAGCCAAGCCATTTTGTCCAAATATGCAGACGAGTCTTTAACCATGAGAGCAATCGGTACAGCGAATGGCACATCACATTGACAATATGGACCGACGGAAGTGAAATATTACATTTTATCAAGATGTTGTAGCCAAAACTTGTTGAAAACACCATGATGATGATGATCAAGTCCCCGATCCTGGCAATAACCGAATCCTTCCAGTTCAAGTTGGATTTTGCTTTGTGTAATTATAACACCCTTGTGTGGAGGCAAAATTCATTCAATCTCTGTTAGTTTGCAATGTTTTAAATTAGCTAGAACTTGTCTTACTGTCTAGCTGATGATCTTTGCTACTGGAATCAATGCTATGCTACGTTAGCATTAGCAAAGAAAACATGCTAATGTAATTAAATATAGCCAAATAACTTTCCTCAACATGCCCTTTTTTAATTACATGGAAAATGACCCAATATTATATATCTGCGAGAGGCAAAAGTTTGTGAACCCTTTCGCATTTCTATATTTCTGCATAAATATGACCAGTATTACATGTCTGTGAGTCGGTAAAAGTATGTGCACCTTTGTTTTCAGTGTGTGGTGAGAGCTCCTTGTGCAGTAATAACTGCAGATAAGCGTTTGGGGTAAGTGTTGATCAGTCCTGCACATCGGCTTGGAGGAATTTGATCCCGTTCCTCAGTACAGAACAGCTTCAGCTCTGGGATGTTATTCTTCTTTAACTGTTCTTTGGTAGAATGACTCGTGTGTTTAGGATCGTTGTCTTGCTGCATGACCCACTTTCTCTTCAGATTCAGATCACAGACAGATGCTCTGACATTTTCCTTTAGAACTCACTGGTATAATTCAGAAATAATTGTTCTATCAATGATAAGTCGTCCTGGACCAGATGCAGCAAAACAGTCCCAAACCATGACACTACCACCACCATGTTTCATAGATGAGATAAGGATTTTATGCCAGAAATCAGTGTTTTCCTTTCTCCAAACATAACGCTTCTCATTTAAACCAAAACATTCTATTTTTGTCTAATCTATCCACAAAACATTTTTCCATTAGACTTCTGACTCGTCCCCATGATCTTTATCAAACTGCAGAAGGGCAGCAGTGTTCTTTTTGGAGAGCAGTGTGGTTCTCCTTGCAGTCCTGCCATACACACCGTTGTTGTTCAGTGTTCTCCTGATGGTGGACTCATGAACATTAACATTAGACAATGTGAGAGAGGCGTTTAGTTGGTCAGAAGTTCCTCTGGGTTCCTCTGTGACCTCGTGGACTATTACACGTCTTGTTCGTGGACTATTACACGTCAACTGATCTTTGTTGGTCTCCTCTCCTGGGGAGGGGAACACTGGTGTTGAACTTCCTCCATTTGTACAGAATCTGTCTGACTGTGGATTGGTGGAGTCCAAACTCTTTCCAGATGGTTTTCTGACGTTTTCTAGCAACTCTTTTTCTGAGGTCCTCATGTGTTCTGAAGATCAGACTCTGATAGATCCCTGTTCTCTAAATAAAACAAGACTATCACTCACTCACACCTGATCATCATCCCACTGACTGAAAACACCGGACTCTAATTTCACCTTCAGATTAACTGCTAATCCTAGAGGTGCACATACTTTCCCCACTCACAGATATGTAATATTAGATCATCTTCCTCAATAAATAAATGACCAAGTTTGTCTCATTTGTCTATTCAGGTTCTCTTTATCTACTTTTAGGACTTGTGTGAAAATCTGATGATTTATGATTTATATATATTTATGCAGATATATAGGGAGTTCTAAAGGGTTCACAAACTTTCCAGCACCACTGTATGAGTCTACATGGCCCTACAGCCCATCTATTAATGCTGATTAATAGTATAAATTGATGTAAAATGATTGTAAGTACATGTTAAGGTGCAAAATGTCCAGAGACATCAAGAGAAAGTAAACAAGTACACAAACAAACCCAAATAAACACACAAACAACCTCAGGCTTTACAATCAGACGCTGTGACCCGTGGGGTACTGGATAGAAAGAACTAAACTGCTGGAATGCAAACCAGACGATGGGCAATCAACACTCTCTCTCTCTCTCTCTCTCACTCACACTCACACACACACACAATAACTACGCATGGCAGTGGTGGGAGAGTAATTGCTATGATTAAACCCCCTGTTGATTTCATTCCTCCCTCCTCGATTCACGCTCTGTGGTACAGGCACAAACAAACACACCATACTCATCAATGCCACACACACAATTTCTTTCACACACACACACACACACACACACCTTTCGGTTATTTAACTTTCAGAATAGCAGTTGCATTATAATGCTCCTCACTATGAGATTAACACTAAGTATAGAACAACACACACACACACACACACACACACACACACACACACTCACACTCAACTGTGTGCCAGATAAGAGTAAGGTCATGTACATAATAAAGTAAACTACTGTATAGTATGTATGTGTCTCTGTCTGTCAACATGGCTGCCTGAACCCTCACTGTGTGTGTGTGTGTGTGTGTGTGTGTGAAAGAAATAGAGAGAGCGAGAGAGAGAGAGAGGGAGAAAGAGAGAGGGAGAGAGAGAGGGAGAGAGAGAGAGGGAGAGAGATAGAGAGAGAGAGGGAGGGAGAGAGAGAGAGAGGAGAGAGAGAGGGAGAGAGAGAGGAGAGAGAGAGAGGGAGAGGGAGAGAGAGAGAGAGGGAGACTTTTTTTTTTTTTTTTACTTTTAAATTGTCCTTTTTATTCAGTCATTTGGAAATCCTCCAAAAATCGAGACATGGTAAGATAATGACAAGGAAAAATTCATTGATACATAAAAATAAAATAAATAAATTAATAAATAAATTTTAAAAATGTAGAGAGAAAACAAAATATATATATATTAATAGTAATAAAAATAGTAAAGAATATATATAAGTTAACACGAAAACCCAAAGTAAAAAAAGTGACTATTTCACATCCCGCTCTTTTTTTAAAAGAAAGATTAAGACTTAAAAACCCTGAACCTACAGAGCATAAAACCTCCCCAACTGCCCACAACTTTGAATCTCGAGATAGAAAAATGACAGTGAGAGAGAGAGGGAGAGACAGAGACAAGAAAACACAAAATACCTATTTCACAACCCACTCTTTTTTTTTAAAAATTAAAACTTAAAAGTCCTGCACCTACAGAGCATAAGACCTCCCCAACCGCCCAAACTTCCAAGAATTCCCGCAGCCTCCGAGTCATTTTAAAAAAACCGTATTCAACTTTGAGTCTCGCTTTGACTAGTGCAGTTAGCAGTTTTTCCGCCTCCTGAGTGCCTCCTCCCTGCATTTTGTTTTTTCTTGAAAGCCAGATAGCAAGCTTGGCTTGGCCTATTATAAAGTTTAGTAGAACCACAGCTTTATTTTTTGGAACGTACTTTGGCCCATATATGTAAAGGCTTTCTGCCCATGTAACGCCCAGCCCTCTGCACCAGGCTCTAAGTAAAAAGAACAACCTTTGTAATCTTTGACAGTGCAAGAACAAGTGTTCTACTGTTTCTTCCTCGCCACAGAAGAGACACTCCCTACCCCTAGTGGGGTCGATGTGTGCCACGTGTCTGTTTGTGGCCACGGCCCCATGCACTATCCGCCACTGAAGATCAGCTGTGCGCTTCTCTATGGGCGGTTTGTACAGGGACCTCCAGCATCCTCGTGGGGAAGAGTCTGGTTCCAACAGCCCTGACCAGTGTGACTCTTTCAATCCTGTCAGAGCACCTCTGTGCCCAACTTTGATACATGTTTCATACAGTACTTTCTTCGAGGCGTCCTCAAAAGTTGTCAGTGACGGTGTTTTAAAGGATAAAAGAGCTCCTTCCTCTCGCTGATTCCCCTCTACTGCCGCGGAGATTCGTAGAGGTGAAAAGGCCTGCTGATTTTCCTCTCGGTCCTGTCCCAATGCTTCCCTGAAAAGGGAGGGCAGTGCAGAGACCACCTCTCCCAACAGTCTCTGCATGAGGCGGCACGACAGTACCCCCGTCTCAGTGCACAGTTCTCTAGCCGTCTTCCATCTGTTGCCAGCCCTCAGATTCTTGATTTTTGTGAGTCCTGCTCTCCGTAAGCGCTGTCGAAGATATGTTGATTCTAACATTTTAGATCGTATCACCGAGTTGTAGAACAACGGCTCCTCTTCTATGTTGGGAAAAACATCTGCACCAGTCCTGCTGATGTTCAGTACTGAAGACCAGGCTCTCAGGACAGACTGGTAGAAAGTTGTTGTAGCTGATAGGTCCATTTCCTTCAGATTCAGCACGAATAGGTGTTTATCGTACGCCAGGTCTTCATTACACTGAAGTAGGGCACAGGCTGTGCTGGCCCACGCTATCCCTTCCCCATAGAGTAGCCTCTGTGCCGTCTGCAGTCGGAAAGTCTTGACTCGACTTGACAGGTCAATCAAACCCTGCCCCCCCTCCTGCAATGGCAGGTAGAGAACAGGGGCACGAGTCCAGTGCTGTCCAGCCCAGAAAAAATCCACAATCATCTTCTGAATTTCTTTGATCAAAAACCCTGGGGGGTCGAGGGCAGCGAACCGATGCCACAGCATGGAGGCAATCAGGTTGTTGACAACCAGTACTCTCCCCCTATAGGACAACTGGGGCTGAACCCAGGTCCATTGAGACAACTTGGCACCCACCTTCTCCACTACCCCCTCCCAGTTCCTGTTTTGAAAATCTGGTGTTCCTAAAAACACTCCCAGGTATTTCAACCCAGCTTTTCCCCACTGGAGATTCCCAGGTAATATAGGAGGGCCATGTTCCTGCCACTGCCCTATTAAAAGACTCTCACATTTATTCCAGTTAATGCATGCTGAAGAAGCTCTTGTGTACATTTCTAGGCTGCGAGTCAGTGTTTGTATATCATCCTGATCTTTTATAAAAACTGTCACGTCATCTGCGTATGCAGACAGGACCAGCTTTTCCTGCGCTCCGCTCACGGACAGTCCCCGTAGTTCTGCTCTAAGGCGGCATAGCAGCGGTTCTATAGCCAGGCTGTAAAGCTGGCCCGATAACGGGCACCCCTGTCTAATTCCTCTTCCCATTTTAACTGGGCAGCTAAGACCCCCTCCAACCTTGAGTGTAAAAAAAGCCTCAGAATAAAACATTTTCAACCACAGTAAAAAATTTCTCCCCACACCAAAGGCTTCAAGTGCCTGAAAAAGGTATTCATGATCAACCTTATCCAAAGCTTTTTCTTGATCTAACGAAAGAAGACCTAAATCCCAAGAATTCCGTTTACATAGCTCTATAACGTCTCTAACAACAAAAATGTTGTCCATTATTGTGCGGGCCGGTATGCAGTATGATTGATTTCTGTGTACAATTGTGTGCATGCACTGTTTTAGTCTGTTAGCCAGGCATTTTGATAAGATTTTATAGTCACTACAAAGAAGTGCCACGGGTCTCCAATTCCTCAGGAGTCCCAGGTCTCCTTTTTTTGGCAGCAAAGTCAAAGCCGCTCTTGTGCAGCTCACTGGTAACCTTCCTGTGGTGAACGAACACTTGAAGACGTCCAGCAGGTCTGCACCTAGGAGTCCCCAAAAATGCTTGTACAGCTCGTTTGGTATTCCATCTATTCCGGGTGCTCTTCCCTGTGCGAGCTGCTGAACAGCAGTGGTCATTTCCTGCATTTCAAGGTTTGCGTCCAGCATACTGCTTTGCTCGAGGGTCAGTTTGGGCAGCTCCCTGAACAGCTCCTCCCTGCAGGATGGATCACAAGTCTCAGCGCGGTAGAGGTCGGTATAAAAGACTGTAGCTTCTCTCCTCATTTCAGCCGCCTCTTTTGTTATAGTTCCATCCGCTTTTCTAAGGTACAGCATCTGATTTTGTGGTTTCACCTTCCTGGAGAGATTGAAAAAGAAGGCACTGGGAGCGTCCATGTCCTTGATATTTGAAAAACGGGATCTTATTAGTGCTGTTTTGGCCTTTTCATGGAGGAAGGAGCTTAAAGACTTTCTCTTTCCCTCCAGCAAGCTGCTCGTGTTTGGGTCATTTCTACCAATTATTTCACTTTCTGTTAAAATTATCTCCGCCTCGAGTTCTTGTATTTGGCCTTTTTTTGTCTCTATTGAATGTGCTGTGTATTTCTGACAAAATACTTTAATTTGTGTTTTTCCCACCTCCCACCAGGAGACCAAACTGTTAAAATCTTCTTTTGTTTTTTTCCACTCACCCCAAAAAGCCTTAAAATTTCTGCAGAAACCCTCGTCCTGAAGCAGTTTTGTATTGAAATGCCAATATGATTTATACTTTTTTGTGACAGGCATCAGTAGATCTAGAGTAATTAAATGGTGATCTGAAAAACCAGAGGGGCTCATGACTGCTTTATAGATATTATTTCCATTTGCTCTGGTGATGTAAAACCTGTCCAAACGTGCTGCAGTAATCCTCATATTAGTAATTTTAACCCAAGTATATTTTCTGATTCCCTGGTTTCTCTCCCTCCACACGTCAACCAAGCCACACTGTCTGATAAGCCCCTCAAGTGCCTTAGCAGACTGTGGGTGTGGTTCCTCCCCGATCCTGTCTAGGGTAAAATCTATGGTGCAATTCCAATCCCCTCCCAATATTACTAGGGGATTTCTTCCACTTTGTTGTATTGCATTTTTTAATTTGTTAAAAAGTTGTACTCTCTCACTGCCGTTGTTGGGGGCATAAACATTTATAAAAACGCACTCTATTCCCTTTATTTCCGCCTGCACCATTAAAACCCTGCCCTGCTCCAGTTCTATCATGCGTGTGTTGGTGTCCCCCAATGCTCTGTTAAAAAGTATTGCTACCCCAGCACTAACACTTGTTCCATTGCTCTGGAAGATTTTCCCTTCCCACCACATTGCCCACTCTATCTCATTTTCCGGACTACTATGAGTCTCTCGTAAAAAAATGATATCCATGTTCTTCTGTTTTATCAGTTCTCCAACTGCTGCTCTCTTGTTCCTATCCCTACCACCATTGATGTTTAAGGAGCCTATTTTTAATATCTCCATTGGAGGGATTAAAGAGAAAGAAGAGAAGACAGAAAAAACAGCAGTGCAGAAAAAGAAAAACACCCAGTGTAACGCCTTCATTTTTTCTTTCTTTTGGCCGAAGGGTTCCGTAATCTAGCTAGATGATTTTTTAAACGGTATCTCTTCCTTTGGTCTAGCTCCTTGAAACTTGCTGTGCGTTGTAACTTTACTACTGAAGCAATACATTTTTCAGTGTCCGAAAAAAACTCCTTGATCTCAACCTGTTTACCAAATGTATCATCCAGAAATCCCACAATTTCAGTTAGTGAATAGAGCTCTTGATCCTCCCCCAACTGCGACCCACTAATGTCTGAGATATCGGAGAAGTTGTCCTGGAATTCCTCCTCTTCCACTTCCTTCTCCTGCTCTGCTTGCAGACTTACTGACTTCTCACTACTGTCTGCTATATCCATGCTTTCTGACCCCCCCCCCCCTTCTACACACCCCATACTATCTGACCCCCCCCTTACTGCTGTACCCCATTTTCCGTCTAGCCCCCCTTCCACTACTACACCCCCCGTACTAGGTGACCCCCCCCACACTGCTGCACCCCCGGTGCTGCCCGACCCCCCCTCTACTGCTGCGCCCCCGGTGCTATCTGACCCCCCTTCCACAGCTGCACCCCCAGTGCTATCTGACCCCCCTTCTACTGCCGCACCCCTGGTGCTGTTTGACCCCCCTATTCTGCTCCGTTTTTTTTCCTGCGCTATAAATTCCTGAGTTCTTCCTACCTCTGCGCCTCTCCCTCCAGGAGTCAGCTCGTCTGACCCCTCTCTTAGGTCTTCCCCTTTTTGCTCAGGTCTATCAGGTCCATTACCCCCCACAGTGGTTTGGTCAGTGTCCTGTCCTCCAGCACTCTCTGACTGCTCTACACTGCTCACATTAACCTGCTTCTCCACCCTGACTCCGCTCGGCCCCGCTTCCTCTCCGACTTGTTTTTTATGTGGACACACAAACTTCTTGTGCCCAATGTCTCCGCATTCGAAGCACCTCATGCTCCCAGTGTTGGCGTACAGCATGTATGACTTTCCCTCATACCATACTCTGAATGAAATATCCAGCGCGGGTTCATTCAGAAACATGAACACTGTGCGCCTGAAAGAGGTCACGTGCTTCAGCGCGGGGTATTTGCAGTTTAACGGAACCGTTCTCACCCCGCTCACTATTTTACCGAAGCGAGACAGCTCCCGCGCGATTTCCTCATTAGGGATGAACGGCGGAATATTCGAAACTGTAACTTTAACTGTTGTAGCCCCCGGCGGAGTGACGGAATAAAGCTCTCCACTTACCTTTATTCCGTTTTCAGTCAGCTGGTGCACGAGTTCCCTCTCCTTCACCAACACCACTACGGCCTTGTTCATTCTCGATGCCGCCACAATGTTTTCACATTTAATAAGCTCCCCTACCGCCATTAGCACCTCCTCCACCGAGACCTCGGAGCTCACCTCACACCGCACCCCGTGACGGAATGAGAGAGGCCGGGCTCCACCGCTCAGGTGAGCCGCCATCCCTACACCCCGCCACGAGATCAAACACTCCCCGCAGCAAAAAAAACAGCAACTAATAACACCGCTTCCTTGATAATATTATCACACACTCACCCAGTGACTGTACTCTGAAACTCCAGCTTGTAAAGAAAGAAATATATCTATAAATATAGAAAAAAGTTCATTCGCTCTCACACCACGCTCACACGCCGCGCTCGCTCACAAACTCCCAGCATGCACCAGAGAGAGAGAGAGAGAGAGAGAGAGGGAGGGAGGGAGGGAGAGAGAGAGAGAGAGAGAGAAAGAGAAAGAGATAGAGAGAGAGAGTTAGATAGACACTACCCTGATGACCACCTGTCAATCATTAGATAATTACACACACTGACAGCAGCGATAAACCTGCAGTTAAATTATGTGAATGGAGCAGTGCTTCTCTCTCTCTCTCTCTCTCTCTCTCTCTCTCTCTCTCTCTCTCTCTCTCTCTCTCGCCGTCCACTCACACCATTAGTCTTAATTATCACAATCATTTCTTTCTCTTCGTCTATTACTCAATCTCTCTCACCATGTCTACGTCCGCCTCCCTCTCTGCCTTTTGCCTTTATCATTCCTTTCATCTCTTATTGTCTCTCTCTATCGCTCCTCCATCTCTCCCTCCATTTCTCACTTCATCTCTTATCTTTGTCTTTATCATTCCTTCTCACTGTCCCTCCCTCAGTTTCTCTCTCTCTCTCTCTCTCTCTCTCTCTCTCGCCATTTTCTCTTCCCACCTCTCCCTTTGTCTCTCTCTGTCAATCTGTCTTCCTGTGTCTCTCCCCCCCATCTCTCTGTCCACCTCTCTCTCTCTCTCTCTGTCTGACTCGGTATCTTTCCTCTGTCTCTTTCATCGTCAATCTCTATCTCCCCCTGTCTCTCTCCATCTCTCCCTCCTTCTCTCTGTCAACATCCATCTGAGTCTCCATCACTCCCTCCTTCTCTCTGTGTCTCCGTCTCTCTCTCTCTCCCTCCTTCTCACAGTGTCTCCATCTTTCTCTCCCTCCTTCTCTCAGTTTCTCCATTTCTCTCTCCATCCTTCTCTCAGTTTCTCTATTTCTCTCTCCATCCTTCTCTCAGTTTCTCTATTTCTCTCTCCATCCTTCTCTCAGTGTCTCCATTTCTCTCTCCATCCTTCTCTCAGTGTCTCCATTTCTCTCTCCATCCTTCTCTCAGTGTCTCCATTTCTCTCTCCATCCTTCTCTCAGTGTCTCCATTTCTCTCTCCATCCTTCTCTCAGTGTCTCCGTCTCTCTCTCCCTCCTTCTCTGTCTCCATCTCTCTCTATCCTTCTCTCAGTGTCTCCATCTTTCTGAGTCTCCATCTCTCCCTCCTTCTCTCTGTGTCTCCGGCTCTCTCGCCATCCTTCTCTCAATGTCTCCATCTCTCTCTCCCTCCTCCTCTCAGTGTCTCCGTTTCTCTCTCCCTCCTCCTCTCAGTGTCTCCGTCTCTCTCTCCCTCCTCCTCTCAGTGTCTCCGTCTCTCTCTCCCTCCTTCTATCTGTGTCTCCGTCTCTCTCTTCCTCCTCCTCTCAGTGTCTCCGTCTCTCTCTCCCTCCTCCTCTCAGTGTCTCCGTCTCTCTCTCCCTCCTTCTATCTGTGTATCCATCTCTCTCTCTCCCTCCTCCTCTCAGTGTCTCCATCTCTCTCTCTCCCTCCTCACTATATATACATCTCTGTGCCTCATTTTCTCTCTCTCTGTGTCTCCACCTTTCTATCTCCATCTCTCTCCATCGTACTTCTGTCAGTACAGTGTGTGTGTGTGTGTGTGTGTGTGTGTGTGTGTGTGTGTGTGTATGTGTGTATGTGTGTGTGTGAGGCAGTGCTGCCTCCCTCTACCTTTCTCCTGTATCCTCTCTCTCTCTTGGCCTTAGCATCCGACCTCCATTATCCTCCTCCTCCTCTTCCTCCTCTTCTCTTTATTCCTTCTTCTCTCCTCTTTGGGCTCGAGCGCATAAACATTAAAGTTTAATAAGCCGCCATCTTCCTGGCGCGCGCGCTGCCCACGGCGTAAAATCCCCACCTTATGGCATCAAGGGAAATGTGGCGGGGAGGGGGGCAAATATTTTATATCCCAAACATTCAAATACATATACATATGTATATACATATAAATATGCGTGTATTTATATAGATATATATAAATATATAGAGGGAACAAAAAATAGTCTTTACCACGCCGCAAAAAATGGGGGGTAAAAGCGCTCTTTAGTCGGCCATTTTAAAAACGCCAAAACCATCAAGACGCGCGCGCACGTATCGGGAGCGTTATGTCCACCAGACGCGTCGCCACCGAGTGTGTCAAAGGATTGAAAAGCAAACACCTTTTTCTTTTTTAATTAAACCCCTAAGGGAAGTAACGATGCGCCAAAAATGAGGGTAGAAACCCCCCAATCTGGCAACACCACGACGGTGCGTGTCAGAGGCAGAGGAGAAGGTGAGAAGAAGAAAAAACGGTGATTTTACGGGGAGAAAAGAGTCAGATTTGTGCAGTGAAAGGTGAAGGTGATGCTGAGATTGATGCTGATGGTGAGGGTGATGATGCTCTCAGGAGGAAACACATGTCGCATTAACACGCGGAAAAAAACAATCCCACCCTGCATCCGGAATCTCCAACACCAGCATCAACAATCTGAGGATTCCTCCAGGAATAACATACACACACACACACACACACGCGCGCGCGCGCGCTTTTTTTTTTTTTTTTTTTACACTGATACACACTCCTGTGTGCAGTGCAAGCTTGACATATTAAGGTTAAAACCCCACGCGCTCATAAATGATCTGATCTCTTAAGCGCTCGTGCGAGCGCATCATCCATCCAAATACCACTGCTGAGCTGTACCGGGGAGCGCGAGCAGATTTACTGAGAGAGATGTGGATTCTCTGCATGCATGATCCGCCCAGGTCACTCACTCACTCAGTCAGTCAGAGTACACACACACACACACACGCGCGCGCGCGCATCTCTGATCCTCCGTCCAAAATAAATCTCCCTGTTTTCATCATCATCATCTTCTTCTTCATCTTCATCATCGTCAGGTCCAGATCGGCGTGCAAAATAAAACACACAGGCCTTGCGTGTCAGGACCAGGTCCAAATTCACGTTTTAGTCCATGAAATCGACTCCGTGGTTTCGGCATCGAGGCTCGTGCGCTGCTCTCCTCCGTGCGTCTGGGATGCAAGGGTTGCCAGATTGGAGAGACAGGCGTTTTCCCTACAGGGTTGCCAGGTGTCAGTGTTGGGTTCCCGTTTCTGAGGTGTGTCTTTTCTCCCCGCCGTAGCCTGATACCACAAACACACACACACACACACACACACACACACACACACACACACACACACACACACACACACACACACACACACACACTATCATTTCAGTGTCACGTCACTCACTGGTGCACTCGGAATAAACCAGCACACAAAATGATACCTTTAAAACAACAACAACTGAAACCATCATTGAATTTGTAATGGTCTCTGTGGGTCTCTACTGGGAATTTCTTGCCTTCTATTGGTGGCATGTGGTATCTGTTGGATAGCATTAAGGACGAACTGTAGTAATGGTTTATTGGTTAGCTGATGGCTTGTAATGGTATTTTGTAGTGGAAACCATTAGAATTCTTTCATGGTTTCGATTATGTCCCCCCCCCCCCCCCCAGGAGTTTTAAATCGACGCGACAATCATAATTCAATTATAATTATTATTTAAAAAACGAGAGACAACTGGTGTGATTTGTTATTAACTTTGTTATTAACGTTTCAAGCTCTCCTTCTCTACATCATCATCATCATCATCATCATCATTCCTGAATGAATCGCTCACATATTGATCAGAGGCTACTAAATAATACCGTATCATATTATATCGTAGCAGATTCAGTGAATATCGACTGTAGACGTAGAATAAAGAACTAGACCTGATAAAGTTGCATAAAGGTGTATGAATGGGTGTTTTTGTCCACGGACCTGCCCGATATTTGCATTTCATTTATTGCGAATGATAGCATCAGGTCGAGCCTAAACGTATACGCAAGTCTACTGAACAGTTATAGGGAAGCTGTAATGAGCTGTAAAGGAGACGTTAAGGATGCTGGTCTAACGGGGACCATCACCATGGGAGCGCAACACCGGAACATAGCCAGAACCATAAACAATGGGGTGGGGGTGCCAATACTTTTGTGCAAAGCAACAGAAGGGATACAATTATATATAATTCAGTCTAAGGGCCAAAATCACTGTATACCCCAACCAAAAATTCAACATCCTTAAAAACAGAAGAATCAACAATTATTATTATTATTATTATTATTATTATTATTATATTTTGTATAATATTATTAATAAGCACTGCTTAACTAAAGTCATATTTTGCAAGCTAAGGTATATGAATGGGATTTAAATGATTCCAGTTAGAGCAAAAATCCCAAATCTGGCAACACCACCATCATGAAGGTCTTCCTCCTCCTCCTCCTCCTCTTCCTCCTCCTTATCCTCTTCCATTCTCCCTCTCTGAATGAATCCCGTACCTGCCAACCTGCTTCCCAGAATGCACCGTGTTTCTTCTTTTCCTTTTACATTCTACCCGTCCAGCCATTTTTATTTTTTCCCATGGACAGCACAGAGTGTATTGTTACAGGTTTGCATGGGGTGACCTGTTATTAAAATCCATCTCTGCTTGTCTTGGCATGGAAATCTCTTCTTTCAATGTCGGCTGCCAGCTCCGTGGAATTTTGCATGATAAAAAATACATTTACATGCAGACGAGCCTGGTGGAAGAGCGCACAGTGTGCCATCAGTACCAATGTAAGAGGTGCAACAGTCTTGTCAGGGTTTTCTTTTTTAAAAAGAGAAAAAATAACTGTGCCATAACTGCCACACCTCTCATTAGTGGTGCAGTTACAGACTAACAGCTCATGTTCTTTCACCCGTCGCTCTCTGCTGAGGGCAAATAATAATCATGACTCCACATGTGTGGCTGGAGTTACTCTTACCCTTACTGCAGCACTGACACTGGAGACTCCTTCCATAAAGGTTAAATAAACTTCTCCTTACAGAAAATTCCACCTAACAGCACGGATTTTTCAGTCCGCGTTTGAGGAGCGTTTGCTGTACGAGTCCCTGAGAACGAGCCGTTACTATAGAAACGATAACGTCTTAACGAGTGCATTAATATAAACCTGTGATTTCAGCTACGCTACTGTCCGAGCCGCTGCTGAATGGTATATATTTATATATATATATATATATAAATATATATATGGTATATATATATATATATAAAATCACATACAACCCCAATTCCAAAAAAGTTGGGACACTGTGCAAAATGTAAATAAAACAGAATGCAATGATTTGCAAATCTCCTAAACCTGTATGTTACTCACAATAGAACATAGAAAACATATCCGATGTTTAAACAGGAAATCTACCGTTTTAAGGGAAGAAATTAGGTCATTTTGAATTTGATGGCCGCAACACGTCTCAAAAAAGTTGGGATGGGCAAGAAAAGGCTGGAAAAGTAAGTGTTAGTAAAAAGAAGCAGCTGGAGGTTAATTGGGAACAGGTCATAAAAAGAGGCGGAGTCTTTCAGAAGTAAAGATGGGATGGAATCTGGATGGAAGCAATACAGTATGTTGCTCTAAAACCTGCATATTCCATTGTTGCTGCCTTTCCAGATCTGCAAGCTGCCCGTTCCATAGGCACTAATGCCCCCCCCCCCCAATACCAATAACAACTTTGCAGGTAATCGAGAACACAGCACAGTATTTTCGTTACGTGACATAAGAGATAGCACGTAAACACAGACATTATAATGAGCTTAAATTGTAAAGAATTCACAACAGTGTGTAATCTGGATTAAATATGAAACCTTTGTAATCAGACTAGGATTTATTTAATAATATGTACAATGAGATTATTTACTCATGAATTGCTAGTTCTTTTTATGTCAGTGAATCATATTGTGTATTGATTTGTAATTTAGTGGACACAGATGGCGTAATAGATGACGTAATGGGTAAGGCTGGACCCCAAAATGTCTTTGTGAGCATTTTTTGGAACGTTAAATAAATAGGTAATTATTCCTCACAGGGTTGATTTGAGAGGGGATACGTGGGGAATCCATCTGACCATGATAAAACAAACAAACAAACAAACAAACAAACAAATAAACATGAAAAATAAATAAAAAGAATTTGAATGACTTGATTGTGCTTTTTCAGATTCGGTACAATCAAAGGCGGAGTCGATATACATGATCGCTCATTTTTTTAATCAATCGCTCTGTCGTTTCAGCCGAGTAGTAAAGCTGTGCTTGTCGTTAGTTGGGTGTTTTGTTCAAACCAACGAAAACAAAACTTCCTTCTTGTTTCTCCCCCTAAGACAGTTAAAAGAAAAAGATCACCGATGATGATGTGTTAAGAAAAGTGGGCTTAAATAAAGTGGATATCAGATCTAAGGGGTATTTCAACAAGTATAATCTACAGCCTGATCTACAGTCTGGGGTAGAAAGAAATCAGCCCCAGCATCACTTCATCACTACCATCCTGGTTTCACCACTGGTGGTGCTGTAGAGCTCGGTTCCACAACAACAACAACAACAACAACAACAACAACAACAAAACATGATATGGATTATAAAAATGAACCTTTATTTGTATGTTTTTTTTTAAAAAACCGTTTATACCAGCCAGACCTGCTAGTCATGCGGTGCCACCGGTTCCTCCGCCGTCCCTTTAGTCCGTATACTCAAAGGGAACACACATCAAAGAACAGTGTGCTACATGACTCATCATATCCATCTTTAATCTTCCACACAGGTCCAAGTGATTCACATCCTCGATGTGGAAAAAACATGATTGGAAGAGAGTGTGACGCATTACACCTTGGAGACTGTTCTTCCTTAAATAAAGCTTCCGAGGAAGCACCCGAGACAAACTTGTATACCAATCTTATCCGGATAGGGCCGGTGTTGGTGCACGCAGTGTGGCTCCTGCTCGATTGGAATGAAAACCTGCACCCACACCGCCCCTTTTCGGATAAGATCGGACGCCCCTGCATTAGACAAGTAAGAACTTTTATTTTGCAGTGATATTCGTGGGCTTTTTTTTTCTTTATCTGCGACATTTTTGTTCAGTCTTCTCACGCAGAAAACAATCATTTGCATAACAGCCAGCAGAACCTCAGGCTGAATCTGAAAGGACTTCTTGCCCTTCTCTAATGTTCTGTACCTGTTTCATATCATACACAACGCATTTAGAAATACTCTGCGGTTCTCTTCTCTTGCTACCGATTTGATTATAAATCATAAACGTACTTGTATCATATCACCATCGATATCTCCAGAGACATTCTGTGAATGCTTTCATGATTCCCCCAACAGTTCTAAACTCTTGTCCAACCTTAACTCTTCACAATTCTGAGTCTGTGTTGACATTTTGTTGATTGTTTTGCAAAACAACACACATTTTGCATAGGAAAAACTTAAAGAGCCAAATAATTTGACTGGTTTGGTTTGCTGACGTTAAGGCTAAGGTTGTAGGCAAAAACAGGGATATTTACCTACAATTGTATACGGTTCAGTGAAAAAGCAACACAAACATACTAGGACTAATGCCCTGTGTGTGTGTGTGTGTGTGTGTGTGTGTGTGTGTGTGTGTGTGAGAGAGAGAGAGGGAGAGCGTGGGTTGTGTAGGAAATACATTATGCAGACCTACACAATATTGGTTTAAACCTTTTCTATATCAAACTGCAGAATATCATATCAGTGGGGAAGGACAACAAAAAAAGTCTAATGTTTCTCACTGGAGATCAACTTCCTGTGTGAGCAAACTAAAACTAAAACAACCAATGCAGTGATATCATATGATTTCATTACTCATAACTAATGATGAAATCATATATCATATCATATCATATCATATCAGTGCGCTGGTTGTTTAAGGCTCATGATGTGCCTGTGGTTGCGCCTACAAATTTACAGCAATACTGCAACGCAGAGGTGACCTCTGGTGGTGATATGAAGAACTGCACTGACTTTCACTCTTGTAGTCATGTAAAAAGAACATACAGAAAATATAAAACAGAGACATTTCTACAAAAATAATAATAATAACAACCAGATATGTTTAACCAGTATTGGTATTTGGTATATTGTATTTTTAATCAAACAATAGCACAACTAATCGTAAGGTTGGCGGTTTGATTCCCGGCCCACACGACTCCACATGCTTCAAGGGTGAGCTGCCTCTGTTTTGTGTTTGTTTGTATGATGGTGGGCTGCCAAAGATGTTGATCGTAGCTACTGTCATGATTGTATCTTTAAACTGTTTATATCAATCAAATCACACGATTCTTAGCTTTCCAAAATTCCGACGGCCCACGGGCGAGCCTCTGGAACACTAGCACCTACTATTTACTCACTCTATACTATAAGTAGTAAAAACTCACCATCTCACGTTACATTTCAACTTTAAATATATAGCACGCGAGGCTTCTTTCTCAAATGACATTAAAAATGGTTTGAAATAAAGGGGTATTATAATAAATACCAAATGTTTTAGTTAATTTTCCAAATGGTTTTGTGTTCATTTAATGTTCTGTCTGTAAAAATATTAAAACAATAAAACAAAGTGGATTTTCTAGAACATTTTCAAGTAAGGCTGTCTCCTGGATTTCCCAGAATCCTTCACATTTTGATTTATAAGTTACAGTATTGGAACAATCCTGAAACACAACAGATGCAGACACATGTAAAGTTCTTGTGATTTGTCTTAAATGTACAGTAGACCTGTCCTTGCTTATATAGCTGGATGAAAAAAGACCTCTTCGGTTTTATAGATATGACCGAACCTTGTATGTTCTCAAAACCTGCTAAAAAAACAACTGGAATGTTTTAGGTGACGCCTAATGAAAGGAACCAGCATTCCAGATCTGCATGGTGGGAATGCTTAGAGTAATCAGTAGTTATTAAGGAAATGTGCTAAAAATATGTCTCAAGACAGTTGGTACTTACCGAGCTTTTACTATATCCTTCCCCTTACGAGCAGTCGGAGTTCCTCTGCTGATGCTGTGTATTGCTTCGGGTCAATTTTCTCCTGGATTTCAACTAACTTCAGCACCGGATTGATCACTGTGCTCCTGAAAGACTGTCTCTGGGCTTCAGACAGAAGCGAGTCATGTGTAGAGACGTGTTTGTTTAGGGTATCTCTGATGAAATCATCTGTCCGTACCATGTCCTGTGGTATGTCCACAATGGGAATTTATATAATGCTTAGTATGCTGTTCATGAAATGTGGCACACTGATAAAAGACAATCTCACCTACCTTCCTAGCAAATTTCACAGGAGGCTTTGTCCTTAATGCACAAGTGAATTTGATGGTAAGAAAAGTGAGTGCAGATCCCAGCAATGGTGTGATAGGAATATTCTGACCAGACTTTGTAGATAAATCCTCATCATCACCCTAAGTTTTGTCTAAATTCACTTCCAGGTGGCATCATAATTCAACAATTTGTTGAACTGCTCATGCTTTTAAACAGCTTAACATTACATCAAGTATCTCGTGTCTCTTGCCAAACAGGAAGTCCGCCATTTTGAAATGTAGTAAAAACTGAATAATAATAATAATAATAATAATAATAACAATAATAATAATAATAATAATAATTATTATAATTATAATTATAATAATAATGTTTTGCTTTTTCTCCTATAACATTTCTCCAATCATCACAGAATTTGGATCACAGCATCATGAGTTCATTCTGGAAAAAAACAACAACTATTCCCCCCCAGATGTTTGATGTATGCTATGTTTAATCCATAAATGATTACAGGCACATACCTGTGCATATGCACACACACACACACACACACACACACACACACACACACACACACACACACACACACACACACTTATGACCCTTTTTACCCAGACTGTACACTCTTCTTCTGTTTACAAATGGGGAACTTTTGTGCTGATTAAACATGAGAACAGATTAGAGGTCAAATCCCAGCACACCACACACGGCACGATCACAGCAGAGTCACCACACGTCCATTCACCTCCAGATGAAAATCCAGTCCCGCCCGCCATGTAACGTGTGTTGGGGGGGTGGGGGCTGATATGATGAAATGGTGGAGGGAGGGGGACTGAGAGTGAACAAACAGATACACAGACAGAAGAACAGACACACAGAGAGAGAGATCTGTCTTTTCATCATGGAGGCAATCAGGGCTACACTGATCTTTTCCAGTCTTCTTCTAACAGGTAACCACAAAACACACGCTTTATTGTGTGTGTGTGTATATATATATATATATATATATATATATATATATATATATATATATATATATACAATAATGATATTTTTTGAATGATTTTTACATTTAAATGCTGTTTTATCTTAAGTAAAGATGTCTTTTTGGGGTCTGAATGTTGAATCTAATTAAAAATAAATGAGTAAAAGTGTTCATTTCACTCGCAGTCTCTCAAACTAGTCAATATTGTTCCATGACCTGGTTCCAAGTTCTAGATAATAAGAGAATAATAGTGTTCTAAACTGAACTGTTAGGATTAAAGCAGTAATTATAAGAAAATTATCATTTAAAAAAAACAAACATTTATTTGAATCTGTAATGTAGTGGAATTACACTCACAAGTTGCTAAAAAAATTATATTTAATGGAAACATTTAAAAAATCAACTGTAACATATATCATGGTTTATGATCTGGTTTTGTTTCTAGATTATATAAAAAAATAAGCAGTAAAGGCTCTATAGAAAATCTTTAAAAAAAAAATAAGTTAAAGGCTTTAAAAAATAGCTGTTTAAAAAATAGGATTTGTATGCAAGATTTAAAAAATAAATAAAAAATAAATAAATAAATAAATAAATTTAATTTGGTTGCTTTAAACAAAGTGTGCAGGCTATTTATTTATTTATTTATTTAACCAACAAAAAATATTTAAAGAAGGATCTGCATTAAAAAAAAGAGAATATGTAAGTATTGTTTTTTTTTTGTTTGTTTGTTTTTTTTTGAAAAAGTACCTGTATGTAGGATTTATTTGATTTTAAAAAAAGATATACATGCAGCATTTTCAAATGTCTTTGCAGGATTTTCAAAAATATATTTTGTCTATTTATTTATTTCTCTTTAAAGGATACATATGCAGCGTTTCTTTTAGTAAAGGCACCTATATCTAGCTTTTAAAAAGTTTATTTACAGAAAAACAACAACACATGTGAATGTAGGATTTTAAAGGACCGGTGGGAAGGACGTGTTTCCCTTTTTTGAAGGGTTACTGTAGTACGCAGAACTGATGCAAATATTAACATTAATGTAATCAGTCTTGTTCATTAAGAAATCTGATGATATAAAGTAGAATAAAATGGGGTCTGCTCTCGTTTAAAATAACAATGAGGGCCGATCTAAACACCCCAGTATGAAGTGTAAACATCTGGTATATAGTGAGAGATGTAGCTGTAGGGCGCAGGAACCTGCTGGGATAAATATCTGTCTCTGTGCTTGGTCTGATGTATAGGGAACGTAATCAGTGCTACTTACAGGGCACGGGATCTCTCATTCTTCAAGATGAAGGGAGAATAACTAGTTTATCCTCAGGCTTTTATGTTCTGTTTGTATTTACTCTTTTAACCAACCTACAGCTTTTTAATTAGCTGGCTATTTGGAACAAATCCAGGAAGAAATGCTGTAGTGAGCATCTGTGACCAACTTAAAGTGCCATTTAAAACAACCAACAAAAACCAGACAATTGATTCAACTAATCAGCTTTTCTCATGCATTCAGATTGACCAAGAACTCATCCGGAATTCACAGAACCACAGGTACATGCATAACTGTGGTTCTGTTTCATTCCTACTGACCACTAGAGGCAGTGTTACACTACTGGATGAGGTATACCAACATAGTCACAAGGAATGCCACTCACCTGATGAAAATGAAGGCCGCTCCTGAAGAACTGACAGCATGAGGAGCAAGCGTGCATGGAGAAGCCGCGGTAACGGCAGTGCAGATATCCGCCAAGGAAGCTCTCTAAAAACAGCCCATGAGGATGAGTTGGCCCTAGTGGAATGGCAAGTTAGTCCCCAGGACAACGGTCTCCGTTATCTAGTGCGACAACGTCTGCTTCGACCCCGGAGCAGCTTTCTCCACACCACGCAGTTCTGACAGTCTGAACCAAGCTGTACAGTTCACGTAGCATTTCAAAGCACAAACTGGACAAACATCTCATCAGTTCAGCGAAATCTCATCCGTGGGGTTAAAATGAGAAACGCGCCTCTCCAGAACAGTGTGAAAATCATCCCTCGTCGGGGACAGGGTCGTTTTAGCGCGTCGGACGCTGACATGATTAAAATATTACTGCTGTAAAATATTTGTGTTTATCTGTGATCGTTTCAGTATTGGCTCAGAAGCCGGTCGTGTCCATCGAGCCTCACAGCGTAGCCGTTAAACAGGACGATACGGTGAGTTTCCGGTGCCACGTGACCAGCGGCGCTCAGCCGGTCCAGCTGGAGTGGAAACGACCCAATAACCAACCACTAGCAGGTGGAAGAGTTCACACACCTCACCATCACTGATCATTTTACTATAACACAATGAAGTACTTTATTCCTCCAGAGATTTAACACCCGGTATACACCATGTTTACTTAGCTCCTCTTTTCTCTTACGTTAGAGCAGCTATAACCAGTCGCTCCCCTCACCTTTCTTCTTTCTTGATAAGTTAACAGGAGCCGTTACTATAGAAACGATAACGTATCAGAACAAATCAGTTTCAGTTAATAATATAAACCTGCGCTACTGTCAGAGCCGCTGTTCTAGAGAACTAATCACCACCTTCTGACCAATCAGAACGCAGAACTCAGCAGTGCTGTGTGTAAACACTCAAATGAAATTAAAATCTGTATGAACGTGCTAATGCTGTGCTTATTAATAAATAATTAAACATACCTGAATTAATAACTGAATTAATCTGGTCATGTGACATTTTATTTCTTTACACTGATTACAGTGTGTGTGTTTATTTCTCCCAGATAACGTTAAAGTCGGACCTGATGGATCAGTACTGACCATTGCTTCTGCTCGCCCCGGTAACCAGGGACAGTACCGCTGCGTAGCAACCAACACTCAAGGAAAAGGCACCAATATGGCGATACTTACTGTGAAGCGTGAGTGCAGTGTGATCATATACATGAGTGTGTGTGTGTGTGTGTGTGTGTGTGTGTGTGTGTGTGTCTGTGATGTGAGGTTTTTTGTGTATAATTATGTATTTATGTGTGTGTATGTGTGTGTGTTAGAGCCTCCAAAAGTGCGTGTGACCCCTGCCGGCCAAGTAAAGGTAAAAGTGGGTGGTGTCTCATCTCTGGAGTGCAATGCCTCTGGGAAGCCCCGCCCCTCCATTACCTGGTTTAAACAGGAAGCTGGAAGAGAGCTTGTAGTGGTTTCCACGACGACGCTCACCAGTGTGACAGCAAAGGTGTGTGTGTGTGTATGTCTGTGTGTGTGTGTGTGTTTGTGTGTGTGTATCTCTGTGTATATGTGTGTGTGTGTGTGTATGTGTATCTCTGTGTATATGTGTGTGTGTGTGTGTGTGTGTGTGTGTGTGTGTGTGTATCTGTGTGTGTGTGTATGTATTTGTGTGTGTGTGTGTGTGTGTGTGTGTGTGTGTCTGTGTGTATCTGTGTGTGTGTGTGTGTGTGTGTGTGTGTCTCTGTGTATATGTGTGTTTATAGTGAAGTGTTGACCTTACGTGTATCTGCAGGTGAAGGTTACAGCCCCACAGGATGGCGGGACGTTTGTGTGTCGTGCCCAAAACAAGGACGGCACGTCCGAGGAGAAGGTGGAGCTTAAGGTAGAAGGTGTTGCCATAGAGCCCAAGGCTACTGTAGACCAGACAGACTTGACGGCTGTTGAGGGACAAACGGTGACCATGAAATGCCAAGCGACCGGTAGTACACATGCAGCACACACTCTTCACAACACACAACGAGCGGTTTGATGAATAAGCCCCGCCTCTTTTCCCAGGTTCCCCCACTCCTGTTATTACCTGGTCTAAGCTGCGTGCTCCGTTGCCATGGCAGCACAGAGCAGAGGGAGGAACTCTGACGCTCAGCAGCGTCGGACGGCAAGATTCGGGTAAGTGTCTTAAATCCCTCACTTCTACACTTACTAGTGTGCCTAAGTAGTGTATTAGTGAGGGAGAAAGGAAAGGAAGTGAATTAAGACAACAGAAGAAAAGGAAATAAATGTTGTAATAAAAATGGATATGATGTGTTTCAGTACATTTCATTTTCATTTCTGTTTCTAAACTCTTTAAGGAAGGATTTCAGTAAATGAAAATATTTCTAATATTAGAAAGCTTACATTCAGATGACATGAGGTGATATTTATTATACACACACACAATAATTTATATATAATATGGAATCATAAATAATGAAAATTAGTTCCGGAATGAATATCATACATTTTAAACAATTACGTTTAAATTAAAAAAGATGAAAATGAAACAATAAAAAGAAAAGGTGGAGTATATTAAATTAAAGAAATAAAGAAATTAATTGAATTACATCATTACATGTAATAGATTAAAAACACACACAAATTGACTTCATTATTTACATTTATTGTCCAATTTATTTCTACAGTTATGGTCAAGTATGGTTTTATGGTTTTAAAAAGTATGGTTTTATGATATGATTCTTTAAAATTTTATGTTTGCGAAATACATTTTTTTTTAAATAAAAGACTTTCTATAAATATTGAATATATTTAATGCTGCCATTTCTGAATTACAATAAAAAAGGCAAAAAAAGTAGAGTAAGATGAAATACTGAATGAAACACACACACACACACACACACACACACACACACACACACACACACACACACACACACACACACGTAAAAGCTCTAATGTAGTAAATACTGCATGTGTGTATCACTTTGTGTTTCAGGTCAGTACATCTGTAACGCCACAAACTCGGCAGGTTTCAGTGAAGCGTATGTGCAGATGGAGGTGGACAGTAAGTTAGAGGAACACACACACACACACACACACACACACACACACACACACACACACACACACACACACACACATACAGTCCTGTAATAATCCTATAAGAACTTGCCATCAAATATTTGTGTGTAGGCTTGTTTTCTTCTTCTTCTTCACTGTAATGTTGAAAGGGATTTATTAGATCTACCTTTACGTAACTGACGCTGAGTCGGCACATTCGGGGTCACTGGGGTTCTGGGCACAGATTTGTGTAATTAAACAGAAATCAGACTGAACACTAAAGTGTAATCGCGCCCCTGATCTTATCAGCTGAACCTCAGTCAGCGCCACACGTTGCCTGGACTTCGGATTTATTGACCATTAAGAGACTGCGGAGGCAAAAAGTCTGGCTGAGGATCAGCCTCTGAGTTCCTGCAGTGTAAACACGCCGTAATAATGCTCTGTAACATTTTATACCGTATTAATGTGCCCGTTCTAATACTCTAATCGTTTCTATAGTAACGGCTAATAAACGGCGTGTAATCACTGATACGGTGACGTTGTCTGTACGGAGATGTTTATGTAACAGTTGGAGGTAAAGCTCTAACGTTATGCTGATGAGATCACACTTTATTGATAAGTTACAGATCATAATATATACATGTGAAATTTCTTACGTTGTAGCTCCGCCTTATGCCACCACCGTTCCTGATCATGTGACCGCTCGTCGTGGCGCCTCTCTGCGTGTGCAGTGTATCGCCCATGGCTCTCACCCAATCAGCTTCCAGTGGTCACGTGTGGGCGGGGCTGCGATATCTTCAGGGGCAAAGATCACCAAGGAAGGCGTGCTGGCGATCGCTCAGCTCAAAGTGACCGACAGCGGGACGTACAGATGCGTTGCCACCAACCACGTGGGCAACAGCGAAACGTTCGCCATCGTCACCGTCCGAGGTGAGGCAGGGGTCACGTCAGCGTCACGTCATTCCAAAACCGGGAAAGGAAACACAAGAACTTCAAAAAAGTGCCAGAAATTGATCTGAGATACAAGTGTTGGGGTTTTGATGAGAAAACGGGCGACGGGAACAGGTTTCTGGAATGAACTGACATTCCCTAGAGTGTGTTAGACTTTCAGTAGACACCAGGGGCATCGTTTTCCTGAAAAAAATTAAATCTCCTTTAAAATTGTCATTTATTACTCAAACTCCTCCAATGTCGATACTATCTAGGTTGCAAACTGGCTAGTTAACAGGCTAACTAGTTTCTAACTGGTTAGGGTTAATTTTTGATGCAGTTCTAAGTTTTAATAACAGGTGTTCTGGGTACCCTAAGCTTCATCTTACTTAAACCCCAGCTTCAGCCCAATAATACCGTTAAACTTACATACCAGAAGCTGAAGCATGTCCTTGCTGAAGCACGGTGACAACCAGGGACTCACTGCTTCTTCTCCCAAAATATATGAAAACCCTGCATTCTTATAGGGCCACCTGGTGGCTCAGAGGCTTTACTGCATGCTTATAGCTATAAACTCTCCTGTTCCTAAAGAAACCGAATGTAAAACAAAAAAAAAGGAAATTGATTCATCTACTGTATGTTGGACTTTGGTGTGTTCCTGGTGGAGAAAAGCTTCCTGGTAAACACTTCCCAGGTGTTGTGGTACACTTCCAGGTCCTGAGGAAACATCAGTGGCATCTTGTTGCTTCTTATTAGAGTGTTTTAACTCATTTTAACCATTTATAACAACCAAAACAATCATTTTTATTTATTTATTTTTTTTGTGTGTGTGGAAATTTGCCTAAAGCCACTGTAATTGATGTTTAAGATCTTCTGCGATCTTCTTAACCCCTAAAAAAACACCTCCACTTCGGTTCCACTCCCTCCATCCAGCCTTTCATAAAATAATAACGTAGCATGACTAAGCAGATTATCTCATTTATCTTATTTATATAACTGAGTATTTGAGGGATAAGGGCCTTGCGCGAGGGCCCAGCAGTGGCAGCGGTCCGATCATTAGTCCGATGTCTTAACCACTGAGCTACCTCTCTTATTATAGCTATATTTTATACTTTATTATATTTATATAACTGAAGGGGGAAAAAACCTGGCTTTTGGTATGTAATGTATTTAAGCTATGTCCTTTTCATTATCTTAAAGATTAGTAGTTTTTAAAGAAAGAAAAAATCATGCCATCATTACTAAATATACATTTATATCAAGTGTTTTAAGAGTTACAGTAAAAGTGTTTAATTCTGTCTCTCTCTCTTTTTTCTCTCCTAAAGCGTAATGATTTCTCCCCTCTGACGCCGATGACGTGAGTGTGTGAGGACGACGATCATCTCTGCGTTCTGGCTTGCACGTGCAGCGATATAACGTACCGGCCTTTATAAATGACAGCATGTAATAACTTTTCTACTTTTATCATTTAAAATCCAATCCAAACACGTCAGCGAGAAGAAAACACGTTGGCCGGCTGCGTGCTCACGATCCCAGCTACGCTCGAACATTATAAACAGGCCAATACGGTAGAACATTCCGGCACTTTACAATCTTTTGTGTTTAATTAACACATAATAAATGTATGATATGGCCACATATCGGCCTCGACGTGTGTTTATATTCCGATTTAAAATCCTCCTTTAGTTCGTGTTTGCCACGCATTGGAATGTAATCAACTCGAGTCCTGTCTCACACTATTATAAAGATTTATAAACAATTTTCCAGCCAGTTCTTCGTGAAGCCGTGATGGACATGAAGTAGTGCTTGAGTCTGTGCTTGTAGAGAGATGATAGAGTCATATTGAATCAGACCATTTCAGAATAAACTGCTGATTGGTGATTTACGGAGAAGCAGTTCATATTGGTACCACTTGGGGGCGACATGTTGTCTTTTCCACTTGTCTCTCAATGAATTTTCAACATTAAAGATTAAACTTCTGATTTATATACAATGTGGTCTAGAGTAATCTGAACAATTCACCATGTAAACAATGACCAAAGTTACAATTTTAAATGTCATTTTGTCCAGAAATTTTGAAGGCTATTATAATTTTATTGTATTCATTTATAGCTTTCGCTGTGTATTGACTTTAAGCTCTTGATATATTTACAGGCTTTTATCTGACCTTAATTTGCACGTGATGAACATCACTGCTCTTTTATTTGAATACTTTAAGCGTTTAAGGGTTTTTTATGTCCAGTAAATCAAATTCGTTACTGAATATGGCGCGTTTCACACTGTAGAGTACTCATGATTACAGTAATAGGAAATCTTCACCGATAGGTTTGGAATAAAACGCTCGGAATGTGCGGTTATAGGAAAACAATCAACCCTGTGTGGTGTGATGAAGCGGATGAGTTACTGATACCAGCCCAAAGCGGATTATTTTCCTGTTTCATTCCTCTTATACCACAACCATTTACCAATAGTTCATTTTGAAAAAAAATAATTTAAGAAGCACATGTCCTACTTTTTATCCATTTACAGATACATTTAATATAACATGTGGAACGTCTGTGAAACACATTAGTTCCTGTTCTCGCTTACGTTATAGCAGCTATAAACAATCGTTCCCTCACCATCCCTCTCTTTATTTTCTCTCTCTTTATTCTCTCTCTATTCTCTCTCTCTCTTCAAGTTAATAAGACAAAACAACAACAACACAGGGTGTGGTGTTAGTGAGAAACAGTAAAGAAGTGTAAACTCCTCTGTGATCAAGACGTGGGGAAACTTAAAGTTACAGCTTCACGTCTGACTGTTACACAGCACTGACACTGGAGACTCCTTCCTTACATGATACATAAACACATTTCTCCTTACAGAAAAAATCACCCTATCAACAATTACACACTTCTTCTTTTTTTGAAGTAGTTGTTACTATAGAAACAATAATGTGACCAATCACAGTCCAGAATTCAGCAGCGCTGTGTTTTAATTGTAAAAAAAAAAGAGAAAAAAAGAAAGAAAAGACAGATTCTCTATCCTCCTGTCATGCTCTGTGTACACCTGACAATGATAGAAGCCAATATATTCAAACAGGAAGCTGAAAAAAAGTACAGAATAAAAAGATATCCTCATATAAAGCCAGCGGAGTGTTATGGGTCTAGTATATTCAGTATTTTGAGGGAACAGAATGATAACACTGGCTTCTGGTGAGATTTAAAAACAAACTTTTTATGAGATAAGCACTTTACAATCTTGATCGTGACTTTAATGTTTTTTGCTTCTACAATCGTCTAACTTAGACTGCAATAATTATAAAAGCAATAACTAGCATGGCTCCAGTGACAGGAGGACTGTGGGAAACGGGACGCATCTAGAACATTCCAGGATATGGTCCGAAGTTCAAAGCGCGGCTAACAGGCAACTAGAGGAGAGGCTAAACTCAGCAAACTGTATAAACACGCAAAGGTCAATTCCAAACCTCAACATGATGAAACGCAATAATCCCAACAGTGATGTTATAAACCGCTAACTAACCATTCAATGAAAATAACTCTTGGTTGCTGTGGTATATACTGTATAGACTGCTGTTAAAGATAAAATAAAACAAATAAAACGTCCTGTCTTCATGAGCACACTGTAAATTACCCAGAAGGCATTGCAATATGCTACAGGTTTATTGTTCACCTCATGGAAAATTTGAGATCTATACAAAATAAATTGGATCCCATCTATCTGTATACAGTATAGAGCTAATATACTGTATGGCATGCTTGCCTATAAGAGTGCTGGATAGTTAGCACAGGAATTAGTGATCAGGCTAGCTACTTAACAATACAGCTGTGCTATACACCTTGCAATACAACAAGGTGCTAGCTGGTTGTTTTCTTCCACAAAGTCCTGTGTTCCGAGTGAAACGCCAGGAGACTGGTTTCATCCATCAGGATTTAACTGGCGTGTGAATTGTAGATATTCAAAAAAAAAAAAAAAAATGGAGACGCTAGACTGCAGTCGATTGTGGCGCAGTGCTCAGCTCCAACATTAGAGGAGATAGCAGTGGATGAAATCCTGCCACGCAGCAGGTGGAGATGGAGAGATGGAAAAGAAAACATTTTGTAAAAGGAGTGCAGAGAGATTTTTTTTCCCGAGTCCGTACGTGCAGCTGGAAATGGAGGTCCTGACTGACTCTACGCCCAGGGGAAAAGCAGCAAGCTTTTTAAATGGACCACTGCAGTACAACATCATCCACCATCTTGTTTGTTTGGCCACAGAAGGTCACATGACTAAAAACACATCGTCGTTTTTGAATATCTGCGTTTTGTCAGTCCATGTTACAACAACAACAACAACAACAAATGTAGAGCGTTTTCACAAAGATCCGTCTTCGCTGGACAAAAAACGCCGT
>NC_030441.2:19532121-19549621 GCF_001660625.3 Ictalurus punctatus | reverse complement strand
TTATTATTATTATTATTATTATTACTATTACTACTACTACTACTACTACTACTATTATTATTATTATTATTATTATTATTATTATTATTATTATTATTATTATTATTATTATATCATCATATTATGATTATGATTACTATTATTATTAATAATACAGATGTAAAACATTCCCAGGATGTGGGGGTTTCATGGAGGGAGTGGCTTTGTTTTGTTCCCAGAAGACTGTTTTCCTCCTCATGGCTCCAGGAAGTCGACAGGAAGGTGTGAGTTTAAGTCAACACGCCTTTTTTCAAGAATACAATAAAGCTGAATGCACTACTGACTACTGACTTTAATCCATTGAGGATTATATACATATATACAGTATATATTTGTTCTTTTCACTTTCTTATCCCAAGGATGGATTATTTTTACTATTACATGAACTGTTTTAACTGCTTTTTTCTGACTGTGTGCTGGCAATTGGCAGGTGACCAAATTGGGGAGAAAATGGGATTGTTTATTCATTCATTCATTTATCCATAACTTTATATTGACTTCATTTCATTCGTTTTCATTGAGTATGATCACATTTTTACATGGTTTTTAATCAATTATCAAAAATAATGTCATGCACTCCATTTTTCTAACAGGATTCTCATCGATTTTCACTAATATACATGGTAGTGTGTTGCTATTGACTGGCAAGGGTACGACAGATAACACAAAACACATCACAGACCCCAACATACACACACACACACACACACACACACACACACACACACACACACAGACATATCATCAGGTAAACATACACATATATATATGTAAATAAAATGAAATAGTCTAAACAGTGATTGGATTTCCTGTGATTTAATAAACACTACAGGCAACAAATTGAGACACATGAGTGTGTCATCTCAATAGCCAACACACACACACACACAAACACAAACACACACACCGATGTTGAGGTTAGAGTTACTTGAGGTTGAGATTAGGGTTACTGGGGTTTATCTTAAAATTAGGGGTATTAAGGTTGATGTTAGCCTTGCTAAGATTCAATTTTGGGTTACTAATTATAAAGGGAAACCTTTGAAAGTATTTGAAAGTAATACCAAAGTATTTTTTCGCTATAGAAACTGTAGCCAGTGTAATGAGATATGATGGGATTTATCTGTTCTAACTCTCTAATCTTATTATAACCCAAGCTTCTGAATTATTGACTTGCTGATGGATGCATTCAGATAGATTGTGCATTACAGTAATATAATCTAGGGAGTATAAATGCATGAATTCATCTGAACTGGATTTCAGTAGGAATAAGCTAACAGTCATTTAATCTTTTATTCTATATTTCTGAATATTATTGTGCAAAGGCAGCAAAGAATGCAGTGAGGGAACTAAAACAGACCCCTGTTCTCCTGCATATTTCATTTGATTCAGTTTAACACTCACAATTTACAACTGACAAATTCCCAATGGTCCACAAAGTCAGATCTAAACCAGGCATGTGCGTCTGTGTAGGATTATTACAGTCTGAGGAGTAAAGAGCTGCAGAGAAGACGGAGATAAATCCACTGCCAGAAGACACGCACAGAAGTCATTCATTGTTCGTCGCTATGGTTAAAGTCCACACTGAACATTTTCCTACTCATCATTTATCTCCAAGAACAAACACAGGTGGTCAGGCCTAGATCTTTCTAGAATATAGAAATGAATGCAAGGTTTGAATCTGGATCATAGACGGAGGAAGGCATCATGATGGGGTTTCATGATAAGTGGCCTTGTACTGTAACTGCAGCTTTAAATGCTCCGGCTGTGTGGTTTTGGTTTCAGGATGAATTACGGGTTAGAGTTAGCATCACTGATGTTTCACACACTTTCATTATATAAACACACACACACACACACACACACACACACTGGCACTAACTCCATCTGAAACCAATACAGAAAAGTTGCTGCTGACTGAAACGTGTGAGATGTCACATGCGCGCACACACACACACACACACACACACACATTTGCAAAAAAAAAAAAACCCAAAAGTTGTGCAATAACCTCTTTTGCTTTCTTTACTCGCCCACACATTTCTATCTGATGGAAAACCCCTTTAATAAGCGAAATATGATTCCAGCAGCAACTGCATTTAGAAGAAACCACAAATCACAAGGCGTGTGTGTGTGTGTGTGTGTGTGTGTGTGTGTGTGTGTGTGTGTGTGTGCCCATAAAGGAAAATTTTAAGGCAGGCTTTTAGTCCGGCTCCACTAATGTCTGGTAAACAAGGCCCAACAGAAGGATGTTACTATAGACGATTTGCAGAAAGCACTTAAGTGATGAGAATAGCTCCTCTGTGTGAGTCGCTGTAACGACCGGCGCTATAAAGGGAAAAAGTACTTTGTTCATAATTGCAGCATTTTGTTTTTTTTTTGTTCCTTATATGTCTCTCGCAATGAGTGCATTTCACTAAGAGCATTTCCACTGACCTCTAACAGCCCCGTACATACAGATACAAACCCGGTAGTGAAGTCATGCTGAACTTCTTGCAGATCATTTTTTAAATCACTTTTAAATGAATCCGGCTTGACTGAAACTCATTTCCTGATGCTTTGCACGTGTGTGTGTGTGTGTGTGTGTGTGTGTGTGTGTGTGTGTGTGTGTGTGTGCATCTAAGCATTTGATTTATAATATTTTCATTATCTAGTAGATGTTTCTGGACAGCGAATCAAATGAATTAGAACAAAGTCTGACTCTGGTCCAAAGAACTGAATCACTAAAAGAAGCAATAATGCCTAGTAATCAATCATCCAAGAGTAGTACACTTACATTTCTCCAACAAGGATCTGACGGTCTTCATTTACACAAATAACACAGGAAATAACAATCCTAGATTAGTAATAATAATAATAATCATCATCATCATCATCATCATCATTATCATCATCATCATGTATTTTTCTTTGATAGGGATCGATTTAGGTAAATGTTTTGGCTGTATTTGGAGTCCGTATCTCTGAGATCATTATGATTACAGTAGTTGTAGGTCCATATATGTGCTAAAAAAACAAGTAGAACTCTGCAACCTGGACACTTCCACCCCCATCACACCTCATCTTTCTTGTTACTAAATTCGTGTGCCTAAAATGTTCTTAAAATCTCATTTTAACAAAAACAGTGAGGGAGCTATTGAAGCGAAACTATTTCAGACGCTTGACCTTGCTGTGACCTAGACTCTGTTTGGATCAATTACGAGATGTAATCAGTTCGCCTGCTGTTTCACGAGACGAGGATAATTTCATATAAATCCTACAATCATTGAAAGTTTCTCCGCTGATGTGATTTTTGAGCTGCACAAAGATCTAGCGGTATCTAGAAGTTTACAGTCGACAAGTTTTCTGTAAGGAGGCATCTCTTTAACGTTTACGGAAGGAGTCTCCGGTGTCAGTCAGAGATATAGCAGTAACTAAGATTTCCGACATGACGACAGGCGCTAACTTGTTTCACAGAACATAAAATGTAACTGGAAATGGATAAAAAAATAAATAAATAAATAAAAAAAGTTTGGCATGTTAATCTTAAAAAATATAAAAACTGAAACCTTAAAAATTAATAAATAAATAAACTGTAATCATTGTCAAATTGCTTGATGTTGGGCGAGGAGGCTGTGGGGAGCAGAAGGTGTTCCAGTTCATCCCAAAGTTAGACATTTAAACATGTTATCTTCTCTTATTTCTACCCAAAAATGGAATACATTTTATTATGGAAACATGATACTGTAAGGTTGTCCACTACGTCAGCAGGTCTTTTCATCCGCAGCAGTAATCTTGTACAATTCCTCGGTAACCTCTCTGGCTCTGAGTTAACGCTCACCTCGGTGCGCTGCGGTGCGCAGATTTTTTCCCAGAAGTGTAATCCTGTGCATGGATGAAATATGAAAACGTCTGGCTCGCCTCATTAGTCGGAATATTACTGCAGAAATGCCGTCATTAATCAACACGCAGGAGTCGGGGTTTGGTTTGGCGATGAAGGAGAACAAATCTGTCAAAACAAAGTAATGTTCAGTTCAATCAAAATATCATTTTTTCTTTTGCTGGAAAGACAAATGCCACGTGCAACATAATTATGATCTTTGTCTTTTAACCATAAATGTATAAATGCGCTCCATGCTCAGCTGGAGACTACATGTCCCACAATTCCACAGCGCAGGCAGGATGTCTGCAGAAGTCATTAGCTCGGACGGGGGATGATGTGCGGCGTCCTGCAGTGATGTGACATCTGATGTGTCTGTTTTAAATCATGATCTTTTCTAGAGGAGGAGGTGTTTCCCTTTTCTGAGTTATGGCTCAGTGTTTTTTTTAGGGACTACTAAATTACCACAACCAGGCTTACTGCTGTTCACTGAGACTGAAAGACACAGAGGCCACGCCTCCTGTAATGAGATTTACACACGCAGAGGCCACACCTCCTTCACTGAGTGACAGAAACTGAGGCCATGCCTCCTTAACTTATACTGACAAACACAGAGGCCACGCCTCCTTCACTTATACTGACAAACACAGAGGCCACGCCTCCTTCACTTATACTGACAAAAACAGAGGCCACGCCTCCTTCACATATATATATATGTGGAGTTTCATGTTCTCCCAATGCTTCGGGACTTTCCTTCAGGTATTCCGGTTTCCTCCACCAGTCCAAGACCTGAGCTGTAGGCTGATTGTCGTTCCCAAAATTGTCTGTAGTGTGTAAATGTGTGTGATTGTGTTGTGATGATCCTGCAGTGTGTTGGCACCCTGTCCAACATGTCCCCTGCCTTGTGCTCGAGACTCCAGGGATAGGCTCCAGGCTCCCCATGACCCTGTGCAGGATAAACGGTACAGGATGTTACACTATGCTACACGTGTAGGTAGAAACAGTCCATATTCATTATGAAAAGCACAGATTTATTTTGCTGAAAGTGAAAGACACAGTCTTCTGTCGGCTCTGTCAGTAAATACGCATGCACGGCTGTTATCAAGTTTGAATGTGTATTTAGTCAATCATCACACAGTCACCTGGTAATCCTGTAATATATGGTAACCTCTGGTTGTCCTTAGGTAACACATCCCTTTCCTGGGATGAGTTTCCTGTGATTAATGGGGTTAAGTTCCCCCTTTATAGAGATCCTCCCTGTTTACGTAAACTCTTCAGTACAAACCAAACACATGTGGACAGAAAGTGAGCTTATGGGATTAAATGACTAGCGAGTGCGGACTGAGAGTTTAAATAAAATGGTATTTAGTGTATCACGATATCCACCCACATGGCGGTAATAAATTTGTGCAACACTCTGGATCGGTAAACCTCCGCCCATCTTTACTTCTGAGAGACTCCGCCTCTATAAGATCCTGTTTTTATACCCATCACGTTACTGACCTGTTCCCAATTAACCTCCAGCTGTTTCTCTTTACTTACTTTTCCAGCCTTTTGTTGGCCCCCGTCCCAACTTTTTGAGACCTGTTGCAGGCATCGAATTCAAAATCAGCTTATTTATTTATTTTTTTACATTTCCTCAGTTTAAACATTTGATATGTTTTCTACGTTCTATTGTGAATAACATGCGGGTTTATGAGATTTGCTAATTATTGCGTTCTGTTGGTTTTCTTTGGAATTGGGGTTGTATTTACTGCACATACAGTATGTGTGTCCAAGTTCTTGAGCACATGTGCCAGCCCCTGTTGGCCACCCCAAACCTAAGAACTTGGACACACCACTGGGGTGTTGCTACTTCCTTATTAACCCCCACCCACTTCCTGTTCAATATACATCTTCAGAAAAGCCAAGAAGTTCCATAAACATTCCGAGTTTGCTTGCGGAATAAGCGTGAATCAGCATTTATGTTGATGAGCTCAACCTCATCACCACACAGACGTCAGATGATCCCTGACGCAGAAATCACATCCACATACGCTGTTTCATATGTTGAGTAAATGTTGCTGCAGCAGTGAGCTCAGATGTCATATGATGATTGTGGGTTGAAAATTGAAGAACTGACTGGGTTCCTGTGTGGAGAAGAGACATTGTTTATGAACAAAACCCACAAAACCCACAGGCTTTCTGTTTCTATGTCACACTTTCCTCTTTATGTGCCGCAGAGAAGCTATAGCACACAATCTCTGAATTGTTACTATAGCAAAAACAACAACAGCAGCCTTTGAATGGAAAAAAGAGAATATACATGTATTTTACACTACAATGTATACATGAAAGGTTGTACTAATTTTTAAACAGGTATCCTGTTCTCTCCCTCTCTCTCTTTTGCTATAAATGACATTTTGTTGTCATCTTTAATTTGTCCTGAAGATGCACAAACTAAAACACACTAAACAATCTGAAGTTATTTTTTGAACTGTTTGTTTACGTCACAATTACACTATTTATTACAAATACATACACATACCACAGCTGTGGAAAATACTCGTTGCTGATTGGCTGAGAGGCGTGAATTGTTTCCTATGTGTATATCATTACATATAAGCTACATGAGTTCAGAAAAAGGTTCAACTGACACACACACACACACACAGAAAGAGTTATAATGTCGTTATTGAGTTAAAGGTCCAAATCGGTTGCATACTGATAAGGAAGATACTGATTGAGAAACTGACTCACAGTTAAAGTGAAAGAAATGTGTAAGACGTATGTGTGTGTGTGTGTGTGTGTGTGTGTGTGTGTGTGTGTGTGTGTGTGTGTGTGTGTGTGTGTGTGTGTGTGAGAGAGAGAGAGAGAGAGAGAGAGAGAGAGAGAGCGCAGACCTTAAAACAAACACTATGACAATCAGACAAAAGTCAGATGTGATGTTATCATCACTCCCGCTCACACACACACATACACACACACACACACACAGACACACACACACACACACACACACACTAAAGACATATTACCTGACAGTCCCAGTTAGGATTTACATGTGTCTGCTCTTTAGTAATGGTTTAATGGACAGTTTTATGAGCACAGGCCCCACTCCTAATGATGGAGGAAGTCGTGTGTGTTCTCAGTGTATCTCCAAATGGACATTATTGGAACCAGATCTCATACACACACTCACACACACACACACACACACACACACACACACACACACACACACACACACACACACAATAAAAGCAACCTTATACTGTAGTAAGGGGGCATTTGTGGGAGGGTTTTAAAGCTTTTGTATTGTATTTATATTACACTTGCAGCATCTAGACTGTCCCCGAAGTCCTTGTGCGTTGGGGAAATCAACACTTTGTAACTTTATTTACAAAATATCCTCTACATAATTGCCATTTCTTTGCAAACACTCACAGCATCGTCTCTGCCACCTTTGGCTCCCAGGTTGGCGACAGCATTGCGTGTGAAGCGTTTGGTATGTTTTCTGTTGACGTCCATCATAACCTTGCGACAGCGTCCCGATCCAGCCTCGAGAATTTCAACAGGTTCTGCTTTCATCAAAGGCGTTCTTACAGGCTACCTGAAAAAAAATAAACATTTATAATATAAACTAAGTGTGATTTTTGTTTGTTTGTTTGTTGCTAAAACGTGTGTATGGAGACTTTGGGACACCCTATATTTACTCGTTTTTACTGACGACTCAAGTTTCAAACTTTGTTCACTCCGCACTCGTTCTTTTTTCTCTCAGTGCTTTTCAGAAATGTTTTCATCATGTGTCAAACTAATTTTCCAATCAGAAATGACAGAAGACATGAAAAGTGTGTGTGTGTGTGTGTGTGTGTGTGTGTGTGTGTGTGTGTGTGAGAGAGAGGGAGAGAGAGAGAGAGAGAGAGAGAGAGAGAGAGAGAGAGAGAGAGAGAGAGAGAATTAGTATTAGGATCAAAAGTAGTTGAGACAAATTTTCTCACTGGCTCAGAAGTGAAAACGGCAGCTGCTACCACCCTACCTTCTCCACCCCCACCTCCCTCCCTCTCTCTCTCTCTCTCTCTCTCTCCCCGTCCCTCCCTCTCTGAACTCAGACACGCAGACACATCTCACACACACATGCCGTGGCTCGGAGGGAAAAACACAAGGGAATGACTGACAGAAAGAGACGAGTGGAAATTCTCACGGCTGGAAGATAAAGAGAAAGCAAGGAGAACTTTTGTGGACAAAAACCAGAGAGACAATCTAAAAGAAATAGAAAAGAAGAGGGCTTTCTTAAAAGGGCAGCAGGAGGGAGGTACCGAGGAGCCCTGTGAAAAGACAAGCTAAAAAAAGAAAGAGAGAGAAAGAGAAGTGGGGGGAGAAAAGCAGATACATTGAAAGCACCAAAGACTTTTGGACGCACTGAGACAGAAAGTGAGAAAAAGGGGGATTTTCACACTCTGCGTCCTGGAAAAAAGATCGCTAGATAAACGAAAGGAGTAAAGGATTTTTTACACTTGTTTGATATGGAACTTGAATTTGCTTTCCTGCTTCTGGGTGAGTGAAAACACTCAAGTCCGAAATGAATTAAACATGTGTGTGTTTGACACAGAGGATGTTTGTGTCTATTGGTTTATGGGGACTTTGTTCCTTTTCATGAGCCAGCATCGTGGGGACCAAAGACATTAACCGTGTCGTGGACATTATTATATGAAAGAGTTCTGATTCTATCATCAGTGCCAAACAGTTGTGTTTCATTTATGCAGTCCTTAATAATAATATTCTAAAAATATAAAACAATTTAAAATGATATATTTCTATTGCTGTCTTAGAAAAAAAGGGAAATCTGAAAGGGCTTCATCAATTTTATCAGCAAGGGTTGCAAACCAAATCCCTTGTCTTTAGGCAGAGGACTTAAACTACGCAAGGGCCCCTTTGAAGAAAAACGGATAGGAGTTAATAGAGTAAAGTCATTAAAGTTTATTGGATCTGATTAGTGAATTCATACAGTCTAATCGTGAGGACTAGCAAGGCTGCAGCTTTGACTTTTGGGGGCAGGATGTTGACAAATTTTCAAACCATAATAATGACGATGCATATAACGTGATAAATCATGAAACAGACCTAATACAGCGCAACATGTTTATTAGTGGAGCTCCAACTCTAAGAGGAAAATAAGAACACATTTGCTCCCACATCGCTGTGCTTATGAGGACAGTTAGGACTATGTCACTGTGATAATGAGGACATTTAGGACTATGTCACTGTGATAATGAGGACATTTCATTTATGTTGCTGTGCTTATGAGGACATTTAGGACTATATCACTGTGCTTATGAGGACATTTAGGACTATGTCACTGTGATAATGAGGACATTTCGTCTATGTTGCTGTGCTTATGAGGACATTTGGTCCTCTGTAACAGTTCTTATGAGGACATTTAGGACTATGTCGCTCTGTTTATGAGGACATTTAGGACTATCTCACTGTGCTTATGAGGACATTTGGTCTATGTTGCTGGGTTTATGGAGACATTTGGTCTATGTTGCTGTGCTGATGAGGACATGTAGGACTATGCTGCTGTGTTTATGAGGACATTTCGGACTATGTCACTGTACTTATGAGGACATTTAGGGCTATGTCGCTGTGATAATGAGGACATTTAGGACTATTTCACTGTGATAATGAGGACATTTAGGACTATTTCACTGTGATAATGAGGACATTTGGTCTTCATTGCTGTGCTTATGAGGACATTTGGTCCTCTGTAACTGTTCTTATGAGGACATGTAGGACTATGTCACTGTGTTTATGAGGACATTTAGGACTATTTCACTGTGCTTCTGAAAACATTTGCTTTATGTAGCTGTGTTTATGAGGACATTTGGTCCATGTTGCTGTGTTTATGAGGACATTTGGTCTACATTTACACCTCTACTCTACACACTTTGCTTCTGCATGTTACTCAATTAAAAGATCTTGTATGGTAGCACTACTTGTATTGTTCACTGCTTGATATATCGCTTTGCTCTCATTTCTAAGTCGCTTTGGATAAAAGCGTCTGTTCAATGAATAAATGTAAAATGTAAATGAGGACATTAGGTCTATGTTTCTGTGTTTATGAGGACATTTAGTCCATGTTGCTGTGTTTATGAGGACATTTGGTCTACATTGTTGTGCTTATGAGGACATTTGGTCTACATTGTTGTGCTTATGAGGACATTTGGTCTACGTTGTTGTGCTTATGAGGACATTTGGTCTATATTGCTATGTTTATGAGGACATTTAGTCTACATTTCTGTGTTTATGAGGACATTTGGTCCCATGTCACCAATGACAAGGACAGTTAGTCCTTGTTTCTGCTTTGACTGACCTACAGATACAGCACTTTAATTGTGTCTGTATGTAACAAGGACTCCACTGTTCATTCTAACAAATACTGTCTAGGATTCCTCGGGGACATGTGTGTTTATAATCATCTCATTATGGGGACTGGTTTCTGTTCCAGCATCATGGGGAGTAAAGACATTTTGGGGACAAAAATGAGAGGCACTAAAGTGTACAGGAAGATGGTAATTAGGCTCTTTACACACATGCACTTTAGCTTTGGTCTATGAATAAACGTCCTCAGGAGTCACTTTGTCATGAAACTGTGTTTACAAGGACACACAAGTGCTGCAGTACAAGTGTCTGTGTTGAGTCTGGGTTTTTTTTTCTTCTTAACAATCAACTTAGATATATGGACTGTTCATGTCGTGAGTAGACAGTGAGACCTCTGTGTGTGTGTGTGTGTGTGTGTGTGTGTGTGTGTGAGTGTGTGTGTGTGTGTGTGTGTGTGTGTGTGTGTGTGTGTGTGTGTGTGTGTGTAAGTAAGTAAGTAATAAAGATTTCATTGGTGTTCATAGATTGTAAAAATTAGGGTGTAGGACATTATCCATATCCCACTCACATATTCACACACACACACACACACGCACACACACACACACACACACACACACACACCGCTTACTTCCTGTGAGCTGTTGCCTCCAATGAGTTGCCTGCATGCCGAGGCCTGTGAGATAAGCTTTATAAACAAAGGAACGATTTATTATTGAGGATAGCATGGATGAGTGTGTGTGTGTGTGTGGTGTGTGTGTGTGTGTGTGTGTGTGTGTGTTTAAATTCGTTGAAACACTAAAAGAAAAGAAAGTTTTCCTCTCAGTTAGTGAGATTAAGCTTTTGTGTGTGTGTGTGTGTGTGTGTGTGTCATCTGAGCAGTTGACCGGATAGTGAAAGTGAAAAGTGGGGCTGAGGGAGATTAGTGTTGGGCTTCCTGTGGTTAAGCTTAGGGTTATGGTTAGGTGTTGAGTTAGAGTCACACCACATCACAAAGATAGAATTACTTATCATTATTTATCTCCAGTCTTATTTATGACGTACACAAGGCTAATGTTTGGTGTTTTAAAGGAACAGTACACTTGCTACAGAACTAAGATCAGGATCAGGATCTAGGGAATTATGTTAAACAGTCCTTACACAAGTCTAAATCCTGTAATGAATCAGCTCGAGACCACAGAGGCAGAAGTGTCTGCACTTTACCCCCGCTAATTGATGAACTGTTCTTCACATTAACGATGTTATGACGGCTGAGCGCGGTCCAGAAACACGCACGACGTCACTCGGATTCGTGTCTGTCAGTTCTCACTGACGCGGTGCAACAAGCAGCATTTTTTCTTATTACTGTAAGTTGAAGAGAGAGGAATAAAGAGTGACTATGGAGGGGACGACTGTTTATAGCTGCGGTAACGTAAGTCAGGACAGTAACTAACGAGGTTGAATGTAACTGTAAATGGATAAAAAGTATGACGGTGTTTGATAAATAAAAAGTTGTATTTGTTGGAAGGTTGTGTAAGTGTGCAGTAGAGAGATTATGATCAGGAGTCCGAGAAACTGATCAGACACACTCTCTAACACACACACACACACACACACACACACACACACACACACACACACACACACACACATGCCCGTGCTCTAACATGCCCATTTTAAACCTAAGCCTTTCATACAGTCATACGGGTGTGTGAGACGGGTGTGTGAGGGCCGGAGACGCAGTAATGTGGAGGAGTTTTTGGGAAAGTCACAGCGTTACAGAGCAGCAGACAGATTTGTTGCTAGATCGGTGCATTACACAACGCCATGGTAACTAACAGACAGAGTTTCTCAAGCTTAGGAAAGTGTCACACACACACACATACACAGCGTCCCAGATTATTTCACACCTTTTTACTGTGTGTGTGTATGTGTCATATTGTGTGTCTGTATGTGTGTGTGTGTGTGTTTCATGAGGTTTCACAAGTAGGTAAGTTCACTAAACTATACGTGGAATCAGAAAATTCACAGTGTTTGCTAAAAAAGTGTTATGACATCACATTTTCTCCTGTAAAGGTCACATGACCAGATACACACATGCTCTTTTTTCTTTTTTTTCTTTCTCCCTGCTGAATTTTATAATGGATTATGGTAAGGGTTTAAAGGTCAAAGGTCTTTTACACTGCTGTTACACTCCTAACACACATCACTGCTACTGTATGTGCACTTTGTATACGTCATGAAAACTAGCTGTTAGCATTCAGCTAATGTGTATCACGCTGGCTACCATCTGAGAGATCAGCAACCCTGCTGTTGTGGGTTAGTCTTAGCTAAAGTTCACGGTTGTTCCTCAGTTCCTCAGCGAAAGAAGCACTCATTTATCATCAGGAACTAAACTCAGGGTGAGATTTGAAATGGATGCAGACATTTTCTTTTGTGAAACTTTCCACTGCGTATACTTTCATACTTCCGAGTACACTGTTTGGGTATTTTAAACACCCTCACCAGTGGCGTGCACCGAAACACTGTTTTCTGGAACATTCTGACAAGAGTGTGTAACCTGCTGTATGTGACATTTAGAGTAGGCGTTGTTTCGTCTCTGTGCTACTTTGTTGTGATGTGACACACAAGCGCACTGTTTGTGTGTGTGGCTAGGTGAGAGTGTGTGTGGGTCATAAGAGAGTCTGCAGAACGTGAGTGCGAAATGAGAAGTGAGATGCGTGTGGAAAGTTCAGAAGAGAAGTGGTCTGTGGTTTCGGTCTGTTCTTAGAATTGCTGACGTTGTGTTAAGAACATTGTGTGCATGTGCGGTTCGCACCTTAATGCAAGGACCTCACAACTTGAGTTTATACCTGCAGTTCATTTACATCGAATATTTGAAATGGAAGAATTGGAAGAAAAACGTATAACAGTGGTTTCATCTTCTCCTTTTGTAGATAAGACAAGGCATTACAAAGAAAAATAAAGCTTGGAAGGAAGTAGTGGAGATCGTGTATGTAACTAGCTAGTACAGTTAGTATGCTTTGCTGATCGAATCCGAGAATGCAGCTAGTACAAAAGCAGCTCTCACAAGGACCCATGATGAAGAGAGTGAGAGGCTAGCGTCTGTATGGTCTATTTATTGTTTGTTATGCACGGTCCTCATAATTGCCACATCTCATTTTACCATACCTTTTAACCAGCTATGATTGCACATTCGACAATGTGTCTTTAAATCTCGAGTCTTGAACCACAAGGGACAAACTACAAGAGACAAGAGACACTTGTCGTTCTCTAGCATTAACATAGTGTTAACAGTGTGTGATCATGTTGTTCTCTCATTTTCAGGCCTCCTGCTGGTGGTGTTTCCAGCTGAACCGTCATGTGATATTGGCTATCAGGTGTTACAGGGAACATGTGTAGGTGAGACAGCTTAAATCAATGCTCTGATATGTAAACTACACACAAAAGTGGACACTAGAAAGGTGTGCATGGGACAGAGTTTTATTTTTTATTATTATTTTTGTTTGTACCTGCCCTCCAGCCATGTGGGAAGATGTTTAAATGTAAAACTGTAACGTAATTGTTTTTATTTTATAGCCTGTGCATACGTAAACCATCAGTCATATGGATAACCTTAATGTTAGCGTAACTGCTTTTAGTTCTCGTAGAAATATCATTTCAAAATGACATTTTCTGCAGGGTGTTTGCCGTATTGCCATATTGTAGGCTGAGTGCCATCTCTAAATTGTCCGTAGTGTAAGAGTGTGTGTGATTGTGCCCTGCGATGGTCTGTCATACGCCACGTGCCCCGAGTCCCCTGGGATAGGTTCCAGGCTCCCCACAACCCTGTGTAGGTGTAAGTGGTACAGAAAATGGATAGATGGATGGATGGAAGTTTAAACCACAACAACCCTAAAAATTTTTATGTACATAACATATTTCTTTGTCCCACAAGCTTCATATTTGACCACGTGCTTCCACAACTTTTTTGCTCAGTCCTGTGAAATTCGCAGCTCTAGTTTATCCTTCATACCTCACCTCATTATCATAATAGGCTCCACCTTTCTAATGTCCACAAAGAAACACAAAACATCTGTTCTCATCTTTCCGTTCATCCGACTGTCTCAGTGTTCCTGCTGGGTATCTTCTTCATCTTCTTTCTTTCTATCTCACAGATGAGAACGAGTGTGAATATGAGAACACATGTGGTGAGCACTCGGTCTGCTTGAACACAAACGGAAGTTATTACTGCCAGTGTACGAAGGGCTTCACCTCCGGAACCACAAACTTCACTGCCACCACAGGACAATGTCGAGGTGAGACATTTCCCCATCCCTCTTATGCCGATTTTTCATATTGGAAAACCTTATTGGAAAACCTCACTTTAGTTACTGATTAATCTCATTTATAAATCTGGAAATTATTATGTATTATTTATTATTAGTAGTAGTAATTATTGAATTATTAGTAACGAATAATAAATGAATAAGTCATGATTGTGATGAGTTAGATGATTTAGTTACTGTTTTTCTCTCTCTTCTTTTATTCCTCAGACATAAACGAGTGCACAGAGAACAGCACGAGCCCTTGTCCTGAAAATGCAGTGTGTGTAAACACAATCGGTTCTTACCAATGTACGTGTTTACCTGGGTTTCAAGATAAAAAAGTAGGATCTACGTACACCTGTGCAGGTGAGAAGCTGGTTTTTAAAACTTTCCTGACTTTTAATAGCATGTTGGACTTCAAACGAGTGAATATTGAAATAAAACCAAAGATTGTTTCGAATTTGTTGGAATTGACTTTACATGCTCATCGCCTCAGTAACACACCACAGGTACTTTTTTTTGGATGATGGATGTAAAAAAGACCATAAAAGCAAATACTACAGTAAATGATTAAATATGTCAGCGATGTGTATTTTATGTAGGAATGAATTAATGTACTAATATCCACTCCAAACAGAAGGTCTGTGCCATTTTCATTATAGTCGCAGTCATGTTTATGTATAAACACTTTCAAAGACTCTCAAGTACCATTTATTTATTTATTTATTCATAATGATTGTATAATTTATTCAAATATTTTATTTTATAATCTTTTATAACGCCAAACAATAATACAAGGAATGTTCCTATTTCTCTTTATTAATGTTTCCTGAAATGAATGAATATTAGAAAATTAAACTTCAGTTTATTTTGTAGTTTGTGTCTTCGAATGTAAATCCTTCTCTAAAATGCATTAACTTTAATTCCAGCTTAAAGAATTAATAATGACCCGTTCACTCACAACAGCTTTCTGCTTCAGCTGTAACATACATACAACTCTAACACAACAACCCTATAATCAACTAATAAACACCTACACTGTGTGTGTGTGTGTGTGTGTGTGTGTGTGTGTGTGTGTGTAAATACATGTAAATGTATGTTTCTGTGTGTAAGATTATGTGTATGTGCTTATGTGTTGTGAGTACATGCTCATGCTTTGTGTGTGTGTGTGTGTGTGTGTGTGTGTGTGTGTGTGTATGTCTCCACTGCAGACATTGATGAGTGTGTGCTAATCCCCACTGTGTGTGAACCGCACGGTGTATGCGAAAACACACTCGGCACATTCACCTGCTCGTGTCCCACCGGGTTCCGTAACCAAGGCGACAGCCACACCCCTTGTAAAGGTGAGGCCATTAGGATCACTCACTGTCAGACGGCGCTAAATTTGCTTTCATGCTTAGCCATGCTAACCACTGCACACTAACCGACACACACATCAGAGTCATGGCCAGACTGCTTAAAACCCTAGGTCAAGACTATGATCACTGTGATCCAGACTAAGATGCAAACAAAGACTCTGAATCTTGTGACCCAGGCCTCAGAACCAGTAGAACTCAGAACCAGACGAAGGCTCTGAGCATCTGAAGATCCAGACCCAGAACAAGATCCCGAGTACCGAGTACACAAAAAAGTTCTAAGCACCAAGCCCCACAGTCATATGAGGACACTTGGCAATTGAAACACCATCCCAGATCATACTCTGAACACTGAGACCCATACCAAATCTCTGAGCACCAAAACCAAGAACCAGACAAAAACTGTGAAATTAAAACCTAGATCAAGACCAAGACTTTGAGTACTGAGACCTAGACCAAGGCTCTAAGGGCTGAGATCCTCCAAGACCCACTCTCATACCAGGATTAAAGTGACTCAGTCCCAGACCAGACTCTGAGCCCCCAGTATCCAGAACAAGACTGTGAATATGGTGACCTAGACTAAGACCAAGTCATAGAGTACTGAAACCTGGACCAAAACTCTATAAAACCAGAAAACGAACAAGACCCTAAACATGAAAGCCCTGGACCAAGACCAGGAAACTGAGCACTATGTCACAGATAATGAGTTTTAGCACTGAAACCCAGACCAAGATCGAGGGTCTGAGCAATGAGTCCATTTCCCGACCGAAACTCTGAGCACTGACACCCAGAGTCAAACTGAGAACACTGAGATCCTTTCCTGAACCAAGGCTCTGAGTAGACCAAGACCCAGACCAAAAGGTTAAGCACTAATATCTAAACCCAGATCAAGATATACTTTGAGTCCTGAGATCCAGAACAAGACACAAACATTAAGCAACACATTTTAAAAGACTCTTAAGAAATTCAGACCCAGATCGAGACCCAGATGTAAGTACTGAGATGAAGACCCTGAGCTCTGAAACTAATAAATGCAGACAAAGACCAAGATCCAGACTCTAAGCAATCACATCCAGACACCATCCCAGACAGATTTGAGCTTGAGCACTGAGATCTAGAATGATGATCTGAGTATCTCAGATGCAGAAATAATAATTGCAACATAGACCACGACTCACACTCATACCATTACCCTTACAACCAAGATCCAGGCTGTGAACGCTGAGACCAAGACCAAGATGAAGACACTAAATAATGAGCACCAGGTAAAGACTTTGACCACTAAGACCAAGATCAAGAGCCACTATGAGAATGAAACCCAGTCCTAGACCAAGATACTTAGCAATCTGCAACAAGACCAAGCCCAAGCCACTGAGAACTGCCCCCAGAACAACAGTCTGACCACTGAGATCCATAGAGTCACAAAGAGCCACACTCTGAACACTAAACCTGGTTCAAGAACAAGACTCTAAGCCCCAAGACCTAGAGCAAGACTCGACAAACTGAGAGTTTTTGGTGTCTCCAAATGTCAAGACGCCAAGACCACTTCCATAAAAATGCAACACACACCAGCTTTGGGCTCTTTTCATTGCACACTTTCACTG